>NC_064619.1:436450678-436753708 GCF_023898315.1 Schistocerca nitens
TGGGCAATTCCGACAGGACAATGCGACACCCCACACGTCCATAATTGCTACAGACTGTCTCCAGGAACACTTCCGCTGACCACCAAACTCCTGAAACATAAACATTATTGAGCTTATCTGGGACTACTTGCAACGTGCTTTTCAGAATAGATCTCCACCCCCTCGTTCTCTTACATATTTACGGACTGCCCTGCAGGATTTATGGTGTCAGTTCCGTCCAAACTACTTCAGACATGCCACTTGGTGTTGCGGAACTTCTGCGTTCTCGCGGAGGCTTTACACGATATTAGGCAGCTGTACCAATTTCTTTAGTGTATCATCGCTGCAGTACGTATGGAGTAAGGGGCGATTGGTAGGTTCCGATCCTGGTTAACAGACGCGGATGACCATCTGGCACTTTCAGAGAGAGAGGGGTGAGATGCCGATGCAGAAATCGCTTGCGACGTCAGCAAAGAGGTATGTGGGGAAAATACATTTATTGTGGTGCGAATCAAGTAATAGTTATTGTTAAATATTTGCTAACAAATGTTGCCGTTTGCCACTCAGACATTAGGAAGATTCTATTGGTCATAAATACTTTCTTTTACAATATCAGGAAACGTTGTTATAAATAAATAAATAATCGAAGATGTACGATCTTATACGAACTACACCGACTGCACTCTCAAGTGACAGACTGTGCGCCATAGTCGGTAATCGTCGGTAGGATGCCTTTCCATCCATGTCATGCGGTAGACCACGTTGTCGTACCGCTAATAATTAATTTATAATCTGAAGACTTAATCATTCACAGTGAACAAGTTCATTTTACGGTGTTTCTTAAAAAAAAAAAAAAAAAAAAAACCTAATGGCATCCAATATAAAAATTATTTGCACAAGAAACTTCTTCGCGCTTCATTACGTTAAATATAGACAATAGTATTGGACTTTCAGTATCCGACGGTGCAGCCGCGGCTCTGCACGGGGCCATAAAACTACAAGAGCATCTCCACATAACAAGTAGGGAGAATTCCTATGCATGCCCGCATCTCGTGGTCGTGCGGTAGCGTTCTCGCTTCCCACGCCCGGGTTCCCGGTTTCGATTCCCGGCGGGGTCAGGGATTTTCTCTGCCTCGTGATGGCTGGGTGTTGTGTGAGGTTAGTTAGGTTTAAGTAGTTCTAAGTTCTAGGGGACTGATGACCATAGCTGTTAAGTCCCATAGTGCTCAGAGCCATTTGAACCATTTTTTGAATTCCTATGCGCTGGTAGACTAAGTCAGCTCAAGGACGCAATGACTTAATTATTGCGAAACTTGGACAGGAAAGCGTGGGCAATTAAACTCTACCACACCTTATATCACCACGTATGGGCTCACCGGCGAAACTCAAACATTTCTGAAGGTTTAGAAAGAGTGAGAGGGCTCTTGCAGTCTCTCCCTCTCTCTCTCTCTCTCTCTCTCTCTCTCTCTCTCTCTGTGTGTGTGTGTGTGTGTGTGTGTGAAAGAGAGAGAGAGAGAGAATGAAACTTCGCAAAATAGCTTTAAGGAACTACTTCTTTTCTTTACAGTTTTCCTTTTCTTTCAGTCATTTATAAGACGCTCGTCTCATCACATTTTTGAGCAGTCGCTAAACAACTCAACGTCGTGGGCCAAATAAACAGGAATTGAGCGGAGCCTCGTAGAACATTCGTTTAGTTCGAGAAACTGTCGCAGCTCACTTTTGTTTATTATCGGTTTTAACGACGAACACAGCAGTAATAGAGGCGTGCGCAGGACACTCCTTAGCGAGCAGCGAGCTGCGGCCACCCTGAATTAATAAACGCCGTTAAATTAGAGGAGCCAGCGGGGCGTTTCTAATGCCTCCCCGCGATAATATCTGGCGCGGCCGTCACGATTTTGGCCACAGCGCGTAACGTTTTTCTCGGCTGACCCGTTGCTAATTCAATAACAGCGCCCACTCGTAATGTAAGCTTTATTCGGCAGGACCTGCTCTCGTTCCCCAGTAAATCTGATCCGCTTTGGACCCGACAGGCTAGGTAGTAAACATGTTCTCCAAACAAAGCGTTCTCTTTCGTTTTTTCATCTGAGTCACTGAGTAATTTCTTCCTCTTGCTGTGACACGGTGGGAGAGATCAGCAGTTGAAGCGTACGATCCCACCGTTGTCCTCTCAGCATTTCGAAAACCAGAAATTTAGCTCTTTTTGCTGTATACCATAAATGATGCTATGAAAGGTACGCTCTGTGGTTAACCACTAAACGCATGTTTGGGAAGAGCGGGAATTAAACCATTCCTCTTAATTTTAGCCCACACCGTGGCACAGCGCTCATGTAGTGGACATGTATTCGGGACGGCAGTGGTTCAAATACCCGACCGGCCATCCTGATTCAGGTTTACCGTGATTTCCCAAAATAGCGTTAGGCGAATGGTATGACGGTCCCTGAGACAAAGAGCTCAGCTAATTTTTGCTTCATCTTTCCCCAGTCGGATTCTAAAGTTTTATCAAAGTCCAATCATTATTTTTATTTAACATTAGCAGATGATTACCGTGAGGGCCCCTCTTTTACACCAGACCAGGGTTGGTTCGGCTACAAAAGACAGATGAATCGCAATATGACGGCTATGATGTGAGTTGCTCATTAAACCAAACGCACTGTGCAATGTGCTCGACCAAACAAGTTGGCCATTTGACAGTTGTGGCAGTGTTAGACAAGTAAGCACATCCACCACAGCAGCGCCGTACTATGTCGCGCGGGAAAAATCTGTTTTTTTAAAGTCCCGAGGCCGAAAAACGCGTAAAAAGCAACAATGGAACTGATTTTTAACTGTAGTAAGACTTACTGAAGGCATCTATGCTGGCCACCATTCTCTGCAAATAAACTAAAATCGATCAACAGAATATTCCACAACAGATCTGAGTATCTCACGGGTCACGTTCAGAACGTGCTCCGCAATGCATACCTTCAGTTCAGCTGCGTTTGTTGTCGGAGCACTGAACACAGCATCTTTCAGGTAAACCCACAGCCAGAAGTCACACAGATTACGATCAGGTGATATGGACTGTCAGACTTGCGAAATTGACAGCTGATAATTCTAGCATTTCCAAAACGTCTCTGCAGCAGCCGCTTCATGACTGTGCAATCTGCAGAGGGGTGCCACCTTGCATAAAAATAATGCCATCCACTTTTAAACCGTTTACCAGTCACGGTACCGGTGACAGGATCGTAACGACCCTTCTCTTAGAAAAAAAAATCTACAATAGACAATGCCCTCAACCCCTACCACACCACTACCTTTGCACAAAGCAACGGATTTTTCGTTGCCCATATTCTGCAAACCTGTGTACTGACATGTCCTTGGAGATGGAAACGGACTTCAACTGTTCATGGTATATTCCATGGCAATTTATTGTCCACTTCCATGTGAGCAAGAAATTCTAGACCAAACGTTTGTCTTACTGGCAGATCAGCACGAAGCAACAAGACAGGTAATTTTATATAGACAGCAAGGCAGGATGTTTCGTAGGATATTAAGCACCTTGCTCACAGGCATGTCCGACGCTCGGGCACTTCTCCGAACACTGGATGTTTCCACGTCACCGCTCGACCCCTCCTGCAATGCTGTGGACACATCTTCTAATGACATCAGATCAATTGTTTTCCTCCCTCTGCCACATTGCCCTCTAAAGTACTTTTCTGTTCGAATTTTGTAATCATTTTCTCTAGACTCTTAACGTACATTGGACCAACGCCTTTTTTCATACCTCTGAGTGTCCGGAACTTCTGCAGAGCTACTGGTGCACAGTCATTTTCCTATGAAAGAGCTTTACCAGCTGCGCACGATCCTGCATTGAGACAGTCACGCCGAGTTTCTTAGACGCAATCTGAGGAACAGCCGTGTACCTCGCGTCTTTCATTTTGCATCTTGTGCCGCTTACAGCGGCAGGTAGGGGTTAAATTTTCGTTAAATGTTTTTTGTGCCCATAACTTTTTCCCCTTCGTCGATAATACTTCGCTCAAATGTGAAGTCATTCTGAGCAGTGTCGTTTTAATGTGCCGGGCGGAATGGCCGCCTGGTTTGAGGCGCCCTGTCACGGATTGCGCGGGCCCTCCAACCGAAGGTTCGAATCCTCCCCTGGGTATGGATGTGTGTGTGTGTGTGTCTGTTGCTCTTAGCATAAGTTAGTTTAAGTAGTGCTTAGCTCTAGGGACCGATGACCTCAGTAATTTGGTCCCTTAGTGATTCACACACATTTGAAATTTTGAACATCTTTTAAAGCGTTTTTGGAACCAGAAATTATAATAACGCTATATTTGTGAGTGTACAAAAGTGATATTTCTGATAAAGAGAACTCTCACAGAGAGAAATTCAGACTGAATCAACTGGAAGCTTTGGGAAATGTGGAATGTCTGGTTGCAAAGAAGGGTAATTAGTTGCAATAGGTTAGGTTGTGCTAACAGAACAGCAGATTTGTTACTAACTGTCGTTCGAAGCTGGAGTTGTTATTCACTTTCCTAGTAGAGTGAGAGAGATAATTCTAGAGCCGAGTTCCTGTCACTGAAAAGGACTTACGGAAGGCAGCAGTGTGATTGACTGCGGCAGAAAACAAGTTTGCTCTAATGGAACGAGTGTTTCTGCTGACGGTAAGATGCAAACAAAATTTTAATATAAAAGGACTGAAAGCAGGCAAGTTATTGGACTTACGGAAACATAAAGCGAACACTGCCTACTCTTCTGCTGTTTAAGATACATTGCGCGACCTCACCAACTTGGACAGCGGTCGGATGACGTCACAGATTGACCGTCGCAGATTAACAGTGAACAGTTTGGCGTTTCAGAAAGCTAAACGAATTTACGTTTCAAAATTAACTTCGTTTTTATAGCACCTGAGGATGACTCGCACAGTGTCGGACGAAACGCTATGCAGAGAAATATGCATTAGACCGTTAGACCGCTATCTAAAGCCCATAAAATCAGTGTCACCAAGGATCATAAATCACAATACCACTTCCTTCTCTACTCCTTCATCGCAGCTAGGCTCACAGTGCTTTTTTAATCCACTTCAGGTACATGATGCTGTGTTTGCTTTGTCCCGTTGATGAAAATCATCTATCTCTCAGTAACTACTATGTCACAGAAACGAGGTACGTGAGCACAAAATACAGAATTTCATCACTTGAAAATTGTTTCACTTTGGAAGATCGTAACACAATTCATCCACTCAGTCAGCTATAAATGCTTAACAGAGGAAAGGCAACTGAGTCTGATGGAATATTCATACGATTCCATGACGATTATTCCAAAGAACTTGCTCTCATTATTGTAGAAGCTTATGGAAGGTCGCTGAGCCGATGAATATTTCCAAACAATTAGAAAATGGCGAAGTTCGTTTCCATTTCTAAGAAGGATCTTGAGGCAAATGTGCATAATCACTGATACGCAACTTTATGACCAATGCCCGCCGCAAGACTGAATTCCGCCTGGCGGGGATACAGGCACGTGACGTGAAATGTAATGTAACTCAGTGGAGCACAGACGAATGGGGAATCATTTTAGTGCAAATTAAAGCCGTAGATAGGGTGACGCATTGGCGTAAGCGACTTTGACAAAGGGCGGAGTGTTAAGACCCGGGGTCTGGGAGCGAGCATCTCGGAAATGGGGGAACTGGTCGGCTCTTTGGGTGCTACTGCCATTAATATCTACGGGAAATAGTTCAAAGACGGCGAAACCACGAGAAACAGTGAAAAGTATGGGAATTTGTACGGGCGCTGATAACCGCTCGGTTGAGCGCCCCACAAACCAAATATCATCATCATCATCATCATGAACTTGTTATCAAGCCGAAATCGTGCTATAGGTGTTTGAGAAGCATGATAATAAATACACTTAGGTCTCTCGCCACAAAATTCGTCCGCTCTGAACGTGACACGATACACCTAGGACGCTATCGACCGCCAGCTCCGGATCCACAAACCACCGACCCAAAATTTACGGGAATTGAAGTGCTTATATATGTGGTACTACACACTTCTGGAAAACTGCCAGCTTTTGTAGAATACACCCCGCACAAACTAGCTGCTGTAGCAATACAGCAGCATACCTTCCTATATATGGTCAATGGACACCATACTGAGCACATACTTTAGCGATGGATCACAAGTGCTGGTTGTGTGTAATAACAAGCTGATTGCTTTGAAGCTCTGCTGTTTCACACTAAGACAATAATGGGTTCGCATGCGTTTACCTACTTGTTAACTGCACTCTCTTGGTCGTTCCTAATAGTCTGAGATTCAAAAAAGATATTAATGAAAGAAAGAATATATGCTTCCTGGCTAATTATTCTTTAGTTTATAGCCTCTTTCCATGGAGAGCAATTAGAAATGTGAGAAAAATACCTCTTTGCTTCCGTTTCTATGTAGCAGATTAATCTGGGAATATAAAATTTTGGGTTGATTAGTTCACACCGAGAAATAACGAAAGAACTTACTTTTGACCGCGTAAATTGTGGAGTCTCAGACACGCACACGTATACAGTACTAAATAAGTATGACTTTGTAATCTTTCTCCACAGTATTTCCACACTTATGCCTCTTGTAATGCGGCTATTTATATATGGAGGAGCTCGACAGAAAAGCGTATAATACAGTGAGCCGATTAACGCAAAACTGACCTCTCTGGCATTGTCTTCGACACCGTAGAGAGAAAACAATACGCCCAGAAACCAAATAATACATAACTGACTTGCCAAAGATCGCAGAGGATTTAAGTTATATCGTAATAACATGAACCTGCTACGATGGTGGTGTAAAAATGAAACAGAGGTACCTTGACAGCAAAGAGCTTGCAGTAGAAGATATGCGTTTCGCAGTAGCAAAAATGAACAAATGTTCAGAGGCATTATAGAGCCCATGTTTACTGAATATGTTTTTCCTATTTTATTCCATACTACCAACTTTCAAAATATGAAATATGTTCTTTAACATCCTGTGTACCCTCCTCCTCCTCCTCCTCCTCCTTCATCATCATCAATATCATCATCTTCTTCTTCTTTTTCGTTTCCGCTTTATCCAACATCAGTCGGAGTTGGGACATTTATGCAACTTACCCACCTTCCCCTGTCTTTCCACATTTTTCTTCTATAACTGGTTTGTTCCACTCCAGATTCCATCTTCTTAAATTGGTCTCGACTGAGTCATTGTATCTTGCTTTACGTCTCCCTCTTGCACTCACACATACCTCCATCATTCGTTTTGGTACTCTTTCATCTTCCAGAATATCAGTTGTTTGCTTTCCTACACCTTTTATCTCCTAAGTTTCCCATAACTTTTCATTGGGGACAGTATCTTAAGCATTCTCTCTGTCACGAAATGTAATTCCCTCAGCATTCTTTTATCTCCGGCCAAGTTCTCTTCCAACTCTCGAGTGAACTTCTCCCAGCTTTTTCTCTTTTCTTACGCTGTCACTTTCTTACAATTGTTTTTCCTTTCCCGGCATTCCCTTCTTCTTTCTTCCTTTTTATCTCTGATCAAATCATGGCAGGCTTTCTTGTTTCTTTCACAAGTCCCTTCATCTGTTCATTCCACCTTGGTGTCTCATTATGCTTCGCCCTTCAGACATTCTGCAACAGATGTTCTCTGTAAAGCTTAGAAACGCATCATAATCTTTTAGTTTCCGTGGTCCTATTTTCTTCTGTCTTGCTGACTCTATCTTTCCCATTTTACCCATCCTCATCTTTTGCCACCATTTTTCGATGGTTTCCAGCAAAAGTCTCTCCGGAGAGTGCAGTTATATGCACCAACTGTCTAAGATTTTGCCTTTCTACCAGAAATTAATCAGGGGCTGTCATCGTCCTTGTTTGTCCCAACACTTGTCTTGTAATAGTTTGGCTATTTTTCTTCCTGAACGATGTGTTACCAGCAATGAAATCATTTCTTTGGCAAAACTCAACCAATTCATCTCGTGCCTAACATTTACAATATCTGTACGGACGTTTTATCTCTTCCTTTCGTACCGATGCTGTTATGTCACCCATCACTGTCGCTTCCACATTCGTAATTTCATTGTCTAATCTCTCTAGGAATTTCTCAAAGTTGTCCCCTTTATTTCTCGTCAATGTTGCGTATTCTTAGACGAAGTTCTTCACTCCATTACTTGTCCTCAGCTGAATCTTCGTCATCCTATCATGTCACCTGTGTATTCTAACCTGTGTATTCTACTGTTCGCACGTACTCTTCTACTGTTGATTTTACTATTTCCCGCTCCCCCCCCCCCCCCCGCCCCCTACTCCCTCCATTTCGGGTATCTTGTCGGCCACTCCAATGGAATCTGCATCCTTTCCTCATTTTCCTCCTTCCTCTTTCATTCTGACTGACTTCACAAAGCCCCAACATTTCTGCATGCCGAAGCAGACATTGACAATAACAACACTATTGAAGTCTTGTGGCTGTTCTACCTGTCACAGAAACTTGTAACTCTGATCATCCACATACCAGCCTTGGTGTGTACCTGTACGAAGTTACAGTGGCATCCACCCATTTCTTGTGGGTTCTTCACTTTTTTGTCGGGCCATGTAACTCGTCGTTTATAATTCGTTTCTTTATAATTGTCAACATAGATGGTAATGCAAAGAAACGGGAAATTTTAAAAATTGAATATTTTCGAAAAAGCTATTTATGTCATTTGATAGTAAACACAATGCCATTTTAGAAAACATACAGCACTTAAAAAAATTGACATCCTGCAGATGAGCTCCTTCTCTACGCAAACATTCCTGCAGTCTCTTCGCGACATTGTTCATGATTTGACGTAACATTTCAACTGAAATTGCGGCGGTTTCTCCCGGCGGAGGTTCGAGTCCTCCCTCGGACATGGGTGTGTGTGTTTGTCCTTCGGATAGTTTAGGTTAAGTAGTGTGTAAGCTTAGGGACTGATGACCTCAGCAGTTAAGTCCTATAAGTTTTCACACCCATTTGAGAATTTTTTTTTTTTAATTGCAGCGACTGGTTCTCGGATCTTGGCTTTCAGTTCTTCAGTTGCCGCCATTGAATGCCACCATATCTCGAAATTGCACGTTCCCCATACCACTAGCGTGCAGCTGCCATCAATAATCGTGCTGTGTGTGAAGTTGATACGTCTTCTTGAAACCAGGCTGTGTCAGAAATGTGTGAAAATCTCTGTAGCTAGTGCACAAGAAAGGTTTCAAGCATGGCGACTTAACGATTCGATGTGACTGTAATCGCATGGCCATTCTCGTCCTCAAAAAAATAGGCCTTGTCACACCGTATGATGACATAACACACCACACGGTAACTTTGTTGCTGTGCAGTGGACGCTGATGTAGCTCCATAGTATTGTCTTGTGTCCAGTATCTAAAATTCTGTTTGTTAACAAATCAACTGAGGCTTCGTCTGATATCCACAGTCCGTTAAACTACTCGTCCTCGTTTATCTTTTCAAGCGTTAATTCACAGAATTGTTGTCGCACAACACGATCGTTGGGTTTCAGTTCCTTGTGTGGATGACGTTGCAAGTTCTGTACTCACATTTTTCGAACGCTTCAACTATGCAACTGTAAAGGTGTTGAGTGACGACGGACTGATCGACGTGGACTTCTTATGACAGTATCTCCAACAGCTTGGGTACTGTCTAGTGTACGAACAGTTCGCATACGACCTGGAAATATCTTTTTCGAGTCGAAGTTTCCTCGAAATTCAGTATCCATGTCTGAACTGCATCTCCTGACGGAACTCGAGCGTGACGTCCTAAATGACGACGGAACTGTCTACGTGCCCACTCCAAACAGCCATTGTCCTTGAAAAACGCTTTGATCGCAAATGCACGTTGCACACCACTGCAAGCATCCAAGAGACATTGAAGGGCCGAAGAAACTGGTACACCTGCCTAATATCGTGTAGAGCCCCAGCGAGTACGCAGAAGTGCTGCAACACAACGTGGCAGGGACTCGACTTATGTCTGAAGTAGTGCTGCAGGGAACTGTCACCATGATTCCTGCAAGGCTGTCCATAAATCCGTAAGAGTACGAGGGCGTAGAGATCTCTTCTGAACAGCACGTTGCAAGGTATCCCAGACATGCTCAAAATGTTCATGTTTGGGGAGTTTTGTGGCCAGCGGAGGTGTTTAAACTCGGAAGAGTGTTCCTGGAGCCACTCTGTAGCAATTCTGGACGTGTGGGGTGTCGCTTTGTCCTGTTGGAATTGTCGAATTCCGACGGAGTGCACAATGGACATGAACGGATGCAGATGAACAGACAGGATGCTTACGTGTCACCTGTCACAGTCGTATCTAAACATATTAGGGGTCCCACATCACTCCAACTGCACACGCCCCAAACCATTACAGAGCCTCCACCAGTTTGAAGAGTCCCCTGATGACCTGCAGAGTCCATGGATTCATGACGTTGTCTCCATACCCGTACGCGTCCATCCGCTATATACAATTTGAAACGAGACTCGTCCGACCGGTCGACAAGTTTCCAGGTATCAACAGTCCAGCATCGATGTGTACGGGCCCAGGTGAGTCTTACAGCTTTATATCGTGCAGTCATCAAGGGAACACGAGTGGGCCTTGTGTTTTGAAAGCCCATATGGTTGAATGATCCGCACGCTGACACTTGTTGATGGCCGAGCACTGAAATCTGCAGCAATTTGCGCAAGGGCTGCACTTCTGTCAAGTTGAACAATTATCTTCAGTTGTCGTTGGTCCTGATCTTGCAGGATCTTTTTCCGGCCGAAGCGATGTCGGAGATTTGATGTTTTACCGAATTCCTGATATTCATGGTATACTTGTGAAACGGTCGTACGGGAATATCCCCACGTCATCGCTACCTCGGAGATGCTATGCCCCATCGCTCTTGCGGCGACTATAACACCGCGTTCAAACTCGCTTAAGTCTTGATAACCTGCCATTGTAGCAGCAGTAACCGGTGTAACAACTGCACCAGACAATTGTTGTCTTATATAGGCGTTGCCGACCGTAGCGTCGTATTCTGTCTGCGCACTTATCTCTGTATTTGAATACGAATGCCCTCGGGCATGGATGTGTGTGACGTCCTTAGGTTAGTTAGGTTTAAGTAGTTCTAAACTCTAGGGGACTGATGATCTCAGTAGTTACGTCCCATAGTCCTCAGAGCCATTTGAACCAATACGAATGCCTATACCAGGTAGCCTATACCAGCTAGGTGTCGCTGACAGGATGGTGTACGTTTCTCAGTGTAACCAATCGCCCACAATTACCAACACCAGTATTGTAACTGCGACCGGGATGGTCGCGGGGGTAGAAATGACGGAAAACGCGGCGGGACCCGCGGAGAGGCCCGCGAACAACAACGCAACGGGAGAGGACGAACACGACCAACGAAGGACAGAACGAACAACAACAGGATCGAACAACGGAGTCATCAGGAAACCTAACAAACACGTCCACTCGTACACAGAACAAGTAAGCAAGCTGTCTAATGCGAGGCGATGTGTCAACAGACGTACGCGAGATTAACTGGTTAGCTGAGCTTTTTTTTTTCCTTTATTGATTTTCGATTCCCGCCGAAGGGGACAGGCTGGCAGCAGCTTAGGACGCTGCTCTACAGCCTACAGACTTTTTTAAAAACTGAAGAAGAAAAGAAACAAGAAAAACAGGCAATAAAACGGTGACTTAAAGTGTAAAATAGGGGAAAAATGCGGAAATTTAAAACAGAAAGGAAAGGGGTTGGCAGTGTTAATAGAATACACAGGAATCAGACAAGTAACATAGTAGAGACACAATTAAAAAACATGGCGATAGTCTGGTTTCTGTTCACAAGAGATAAAAAATCACACCCAGCGACAGTATGATGGCCGTTCGCAACACTTCCCAAAAGACACAACACGGAACACTCACTGTAAAACACTGCTCGAAAATGGCGGCACAAAGATGACACTCCCGAGGCAAAGGCAGATGGGGGGGGGGGGACCTGGAGGAGGTGGAAAATCAAGGAGGAGGAGAGGAAAAAACGAAAAGGCGGGGGGGGGGGAACCAAGGAGGGATAGGACTCATAAGGGGGGAGAGGGGCAGGGCAGACGTGAGAGGGAATGAGAAGAGGCAGAGGAGGGAAATGCAAAAGGACTCGGGGGAAAGGAGGGGGCAGAGAGAGGGGAGGTGGAGATTAGCTGATTTTTTTTTCTTTCTTTATTGTGATTTTATTCCCCTGCCGCCATATGGGCAGGGGAGGGCTGTCAGTGGCACAATCCGCCGCTCTTCAGCTGAGTGACACGACAACTAAAACAAGAATAAAATGATACATACATAAGGAGATAAAAAAGGGGAACATAAAACAGAGGAAGGGGAGAAAATGGAGGTAAAAATACACTGACATGACTTCATGGGGGACAGTTAGAAAAATCACCAGAAAGTTAAAAACACAGTTGGCGATTCTTGATTAGCAGGCGCTTAAATACTGTATCGGGGGCGCCGCTATTGGTCGCTGGAACCACGTGTTCCACTGCGGCGCCCTCACACCAAATGCGGGCCAGGAGCTTACGGCGCGATGGTGCAGAGACCTCTAGGGGTCTTCGACGTCCAAGACGTCTGGCGCGGATTCAAACGCCGCGGCGCCCGGTACCAGAACCAGTACCAAAAATTCCTCTTTTTTGAATCACTCTGTACTTACGAAACGCTAAAAAAAAGGTACATATGTAATGCAGCGAGCCCAGATGTCTTGATTTTCTGGGTGCGAGTCATCTTAGCGGCAGCGCGCAGCGGACGGCTGCGAGAGGCGGCCGGCGCCTGCGCAGGCGCGCCCAGTGCGGAACGGCTTGTTGGCTGCCGCTGGCGCCCCGCCCCTCGCCGCTATGTAAATTGCCGTAGCGAGCCGCGGAGTCGGGCGTCGGCCCGGTCGCCGCCAAAACGAGGAGCGCCGCGCGCCGGGCCGAGCCGATTTATTAGGCGGCCCGTGATTAAGCGCCGTTTCGGGAGCCGCTCGGATTTAGGGGGTCGTCCGCGGCCGCGGCCGTGTCACCGCACCATCACCCGCGCGCCGGCTGGGGCGTAATTGAAATGTTCCCGTCCGGGGCCCGCCCGTACATCACATTATGTAAACAGAAATTACGATAAATTTCCCGCGTTCCGTTTTACGGCCGGCGTCCCGCGGCCGGGCAGGCCCCGCCGAAACGGCCGAGGGTAGCCATTTAGCTCAATATTTTCTCCCGATCCCCGTAAAACACTGGCCGGCCGAGTCGAGTCCGGGACAAGAGCGGATAAAAAAAAAAAAGGAGAGACTGGGAAGGCGAGAGCCGGCGGCAGCGGCGGCGGGCTGGGCGCGTCGCGTCCGCTGCGGCTTATTTACATGCGGCGCGTCCAATGCGCTAATTGCCTGAGTGCCAGCGCCGGCGAGATTACACGCGATTTATACCCCTGCGCCATAAATCCTGTCCGCCCGCTCCGCGCAGAGCGACGCAACGCTGCACTCACAAACGGAGGCAAGGCTCCAGAGCGCGGCAGAGGAGCGCTCCAATACACAGTGCAGCAAGTAATGGCGTACGGGTCGATGCTCCGTTGTTTGATTCACAGACGGTTTTCCGCTCTACTCGACACTGTCGGCTAGCGAACAAAATACGAGGGCAAGTCTACAGCTAAAGGCAAATATTCTTACCCAGGTACTTACGAGATCCGTTCAATGCGTTATGCAAAACATTTTCTATTTTTTCTCGTTCAATTTCGGTTGAGAAAATGCGGAATTCGTTGCGGGGACATCGTGTAACATTCAAAAATGGCTCAAATGCCTCTAAGCACTATGGGACTTGTAAGTAGGCTGTTTAGGTTCTTATATTGGTAACGCCACCGCCACGTAGCGCTCTTTCATACAGAGCCGTATGCAGTCTGTGGCTGGGTGGCATTGTTGGAATTTGCTATTGTAGTGTCGGGCAGTTGGCTGATAACAGCGCGTAGCGTTGCGCAGTTGGAGCTGACTTTTGAACAATATTAAGGTAAATACATTGTTTTTTCTCTATCAAAATCTTTCATTGGCTAACTATGCCTATCAGTAGTTAGTGCCTTCAGTAGTTTGAATCTTTTATTTAGCTGGCAGTAGTGGCGCTCGCTGTATTGCAGTAGCTTGAGTAACGACGATTTTTGTGAGGTAAGTGATTTGTGAAAGGTATAGTTTAATGTTAGTTAGGGCCATTCTTTTGTAGGGATTATTGAAAGTCAGATTGAGTTGTGCTAAAAATATTTTGTGTCATTTTAGTGCTGATCAGAGTAGGTAAAGAGCGAAATACGAAATGTCTGAGTACGTTCAGTTCTGCTCAGCTGTTTGAAAATCAAATAACATAAGATGTTTATCAGCACAGTATTTCATTAATTTTTCTAAGGGGACGTTACAGACTTAACATCTGAGGTCGTCAGTCCTCTAGACTTAGAACTACTTAAATCTAACTAACCTAAGGACATCATACACATCCATCCCCGAAGCAGGATTCGAACGTGCGACAGCAGCAGCCACGTGGTTCCAGACTGAAGCACCTAGAACCGCTCGGCCACAGCGGCCGGCGTGAAATATTCCCGCTGCAGGCCCTATAGTTTCATGAAGTTGCGGTTGGTGGCGGCGCTATAGGTAGCCTTCAAAACGGCTTCTGTTACGGAGCTGCGTTGCAAGCATAGAGCTGGCATTGGGTTCCCTTCGGCGAAAACCAGAGCCTCAAGGATATTAACAGCCGGATTCAGAAAGGCTAGCGAGTTCTGGCAGTGAACAATACCATGGTGAATCTTTGGACGAGCCGTCTCACATAATCGTAACAATATCGCGGAAACCTGCCCACAACTCTCACATAGAGGCTGGCTGCACTCGTCATTGTGTGTTAGCTGAGTGATAAATCATTCTGGGAAATACCTAGGCGACTAAAGCCGCATAAATCAACTGTTGGTGATGTGACTGCGAAATGCAAACGCGAAGAACCAGTCACTGCTTTGTGTGTATATTGGTATTGTTCTGCTTACTACAGGCTTCAGGACAGTGCCGGCAATCAGCATTTCGGCATTACGACACAAACCGTGGAGCCATTGCCATCCTTTAAAGCCGGGCGGTGTGGCCGAGCGGTTCTACGCGCTTCAGTCTGGGACCGCGCGACCGCTACGGTCGCAGGTTCGAATCCTGCCTCGGGCATGGATGTGTGTGATGTCCTTAGGTTAGTTAGGTTTAACTAGTTCTAAGTTCTAGGGGACTGATGACCTCAGTAGTTAAGTCCCATAGTGCTCAGAGCCATTTGAACCATTTGAACCAAAAGGGCATCAGACAGGATCTGTTTTGAACAAGTCAAAAAACATTCCAAAACGTGCCTGTACACCAGAAAATGTGTCTGCAGTTCCCTAGAAAATGCTCCAGAGTCCTACCAAATCAACCCGACACAAGAGACTGGCATATCACGTCTTGCCATGTGGACGAACACTCAGTCTGGTCGCGGCCCTAGCTGACCACCCAGGTCACCTGTTCTGCCAGCGTGCGGTCACTTCGTGTGGGGAGCTCTCAAGTCTAAAGTGTATTGCAACAACCCCAAAATCTTGAAGAAGTGCAGCAGAGCATTTCGGACGAGACTGCAGTAGTTGCAGCAGTGCAGCAACTTGCTGACAAGGGCCCAAAAGTAATGAATGATGATCACTCTCAGCATTTGCTACAGTCAGGTTGGTACTGTATTTCCTTTCCTCTGTTGTGTTTCTTTGTACCCTGGAACTCTGTTCTCGAGGCCACTTTCATTTGTCGCACCCTGTACATAGATATTCGACCGTTTCTGAGAAAACGACGGCCAAAGTTTTTGAGGAATTTTATGTGCCTTTTAGCGCATAAATAGATCAACCGAAGTGGTGGCACACTGCACAGCGCCGCGGCTTCGCAGTTTTCAGCCCCCGTGTTCAAAATATCATTATTTTAATTTTCGTTTTTCATTTATCTGCCTATGTCCGTTGAAGATGTTTTCCAATATATGTTGAAACATTATCTTTTCATTAAAATATTCTCGGGTTTCAAGTCGCGTCAATTAGTTAACTGTCCACAAGCTTTCGGCAGCGATCTCCTTTACCACTATCAAGTGGACTGTCATGTGGATGCCGCTGCTGTGCTTTTATAGCCCCTTCGCCGCCAGTGACGTCACTGGTGCCTAGTTCCGCACCATATATGGCAATGTTCGCGTGGCGCGAGCGCCGCACCAGCTCGAACTCCCCAATCACAGGATCCTAGGCCGTACTCGACTGCAATCTATCGTCTTTATTGAGGGTGTTGTCCAAAATTTTGATCTCCATTCCTTAATTTATTACGCTATTCCAGAAACCATTCCCGCGTCCGGCCATCCTGATTTACGTTTTCCGTGATTTCCCTAAATCACTCCAGGCAAATGCCGGGATGGTTCCTCTGAAAGGGCACGGCCGACTTCCTTCCCCATCCTTCCCTAATCCGATGAGACCGATGACCACCCTGTCTGGTCTCCTTCCCCAAAACAATCAACCAACCAACCAGAAACCATTTAATAAATATCGTCCGGACCAACATGGTATGGTTGCATCTTTGGCCAAGTGGATTTTCCTCGTTACGGGTTCGGAAATATATGAGGTCGCAGAGTTTAGTGGGACTCCATGTAGAGTGTGTGTGTGTGTGTGTGTGTGTGTGTGTGTGTGTGTGTGTGTGTAGTAGTAGTAGTAGTAGTAGTAGTAGTAGTATGGGTGTCTCTCCTAAGATAGTCAGGCACAGTTTTGCTGGCGTTTCTGCAGAGATTTGCAATTTCTCTTTGGAGTTAAACAGATAACACTCATCACGTTCTTCATGCAACGCCTAGTGTCAACGGAAGGCGGCAATTTGTTTGCCGGTGCGAACAAATTGATTTTTAAAGCAAATTTTTACATGCCTCTTCGATAGAGAAGCCCTAAATTACCGTAGTACGACATTCGTTTTATCAGCATGCGTTAACGGGAACACTAAAACACGAAGAATAACCAGTACTCTAGATCGCGATAGCACTCCCCTTGGCCCATACTGCTACCGCCATGCACGCAGGGCTCCTGAGTCGCTGCTTGATTGCTGTGTATTCTTCGTGTTTTACTGTCCCTGTTAACACACATTGATAAAATGAATATCGCTCTAGAATAATTTTGGACCACTCTGTGATATGGATACGTAAAATTCCACTTTAAAAATCATTTGTTTGTAAAGGGAAACAAACCGACACTTTCCGTCGACAATGGAAGTCGCACGAAAAATGTAATGAGCTCTATTTGTTTGGGCCAACTCTAGCTTAATACTGAAAAAGAAAGAAATAGTAAATATCTGCGGAAACACCATAGAAAAATGGACCTGACGACTTTTAGGACAGACACGTTGTACGTATAACGAGTGTCACTTCTAAGAGTTATCAGGCGTATTTTCTCTGGTGTTTCGTTAGTTATTTGCAATTTTGTTTTTGAGAGTTGTAGCTTGAGTCACCCCAAGCAATTATTGCTCATTACGTCTTCTACGCGACACTCAGTGTCGACGGAAAGCGTCGGTTTGTTTCCCTTTACAAATGAAATTAGCCTAGAGCGATATTCGTTTTATCCATATATCTAAATAGAGACAACAAGCCGGAAGAATAACCAGTACTCCAGCAGCGATTAAGCAGCGCCCTGGCCCGCTCTACTTCCGCCATGCAGCAGGGCTGCTCAGTCACTGCTACAGTAGTGGTTATTCTTCGTGTTTTAATACCCCTACTGACACACATCGATAAAATGAACATCCACTACACTGAGTGGGACCTTAAAAATCCGTTTTAAATATCATTTTGCTTTCCGTCGACACTCAGCATCACAAGAAAGACGCGATGAGTAGTGTTTGTTTGGTGTGACTCCAGTTACACGTAGCAAAAACAACTTTCAATTATGTTTCAAAAAATGGCTCTGAGCACTATGGGACTTAACATCTGTGGTCATCAGTCCCCTAGAACTTAGAACTACTTAAACCTAACTAACCTAAGGACATCACACACATCCATGCCCGAGGCAGGATTCGAACCTGCGACCGTAGCAGTCGCGCGGTTCCGGACTGCGAGCCTAGAACCGCTAGACCACCGCGGCCGGCTCAATTATGTTTACTGACTCTTTTTCACGTGCTACTTCAGCTATAGGTATGACTATTTGTTACACAGAACAGAATATAGTGTATTTTTTCAAAATTAAGGGAGTGTCCAGTTTAGAGAACTATTTAATAATTCTTTGAAAAACATCATAAATAATTTTTTCTATTGCTGTTTCTCTGATGAGGTTCATTATAACAGTATAATAACCTGAAAAAATACCAGTTCTGCGAATGGTAAGTCCAAGGTTACTTACATATACAAGGAATAGGAATGGAGCTAAAACTGATCCGTGTGGTACTCCCTTCCTAATTTCTCCCCAATCACTACGATTTTCTGTCCTTAGACATTTGTTAGAATTATTTAGCAGACCTTTTTTGCATTTTTGCGTATTTTAATACATCCAGTGTGGCAGTATGTAATGAAACAAGTAAGCTTTGGAAGGAGCAAGAGGGATAGGTGCCGAGCGACTGCACCGGGCCTGCGGGCCGCGGTGTGGGGTGTCGCGTGTGGAGCCCCCGTCATTTGGTAATGGCGGTGGGCGCGTCCGCCACCCAGGGCGCGCCGCCGGAACTGATGGCGTCTCGTCTGCCAGCAATTACAGACGCACAATTACCGCTCCCTCCCCTGTCCTACCCAACCGTCCTGGCAGAGTCGGCAGCGGGCGCAGGCGCACCAGTGTGGGCCGCGTCGCAAGTGGAAATCTCATTATTTCCTCCAATTTCTCAACTAATCCCACAAATTGATCTTCAAATGACATGGGTCCTCTGCCCAAACATGAAATATCCCTCTACTTGGCGCAAAGCAGACGTCAGGACTCTTCCGGCGAGCGAGATGTTACTTGTATCATCTCCGAATCTGTCGGACTGGGCCGGACGAAGAGGCCGAGCGGTCCTAGACGCTACAGTCTGGAACCGCGCGACCGCTACGGTCGCAGGCTCGAATCCTGCCTCGGGCATGGATGTGTGTGATGTCCTTAGGTTAGTTAGGTTTAAGTAGTTCTCAGTTCTAGGGGTCTGATGACCAAAGAAGTTAAGTCCCATAGTACTCAGAGCCATTTGAACCATTTTTTTGTCGGACTGGTTGTCTTCGGTTCTCCACTACAGCGCGGTTTCGGCTGTGCACTTTCAAGTGATCATCTGAAGTAAAATCAGCTGTAACGTAGTTCAAACATAAAATGTAAAATAACTATTTGTTCAAAATTGTTGAGGTTTTAGTGACCACTTGACGTTCTGCCTGTTGGTTTTCGTCTCGGGATCTTCGGCTGACGTTTGTTTAGTGATTTTTCTCACATTTCGCCAGCGCTCGTGGCTGGCATAGTCAAAGATTTGCCCTCAATTGTTGGTACCGGACTTGAGTCGAGTTCATGGCCGGATGCAGCACGGCAATATAAAATGGCCCGGAAAACATTTATATGACTGACGCTGAGTTGACCCTTGTTAATGAACACGAGAGCTGCCCATCACTGAAAATGCAGAAGCCATTACGGATCAGAAAATCCCCATCAGTAGTTTGACGAGTGGTTGCATAATCTCAAGACTGGTGTCCTCATCGTAGCACGATTCTGGCAACAAACTGTTAATGGTAACAAATACGTACAGAAACTGTTAACTCCCTAAGTGAATCAACCCACATAAAATGAACGATTGTCTGGATATTTTCAACAAAGACGGAGTAATAGCACACACAAACTTGACAGCTTCGTAACAAGTACATGAGGTGTTCGTGCAGAGAGGACGATCAGCAAAGGCAGTGCAATCAGTTGCCTTCTCGATCGCCTGATCTCTCTCTCTCTCTCTCTCTCTGTGGGGAAAACTGAAGAGTCAGATCTATTGAAATAATCATCACAAACTGGAAAAGCTACGGCAGAACACTGAAAATGCTATTGCTACGTGTTGGATAATTCTAGTACAATACAGCATTGGCTTCAACTGTAGCCGTTTAACATACACCAGTCTCGCATCAATCGTACAGTACATATTTTCCGTGCCAGTTTCAATTTGCCCATTCTATATATACAATGCGGTGACGTCAGTCATGGGATACCTCCTAATACCGTGTCGAACCCCTTTAGCCTGACGTAGTGCAGCACCTAGACGTGGTGTGGACTCAAGAGGTAGTTGGAAGTCCTCTGCAGAAATATTGAAGCTGCTTCTATAGCCGTAAATAATTGCGAAGGTTTTCCCAGTGCAGAATTTTGTACACGAACTGACCTATCGATTATGTCCCACAAATGTTCGATGGGGTTCATATCGGGCCATCTAGGTCGCCAAGTCATTTGCTCCAATTGGCCAGAATGCTCTTCCAACCAACAGCGAAAAATTGTGGCCTGGTGACATGGCGCATTGTCATCCATAAAAATTCCATCGCTGTTTGGGAACATATGGTCCATGAATGGCTGCGAATAGTCTCCAAGTAGCCGAATTTAATCATTTTCAGTCAATGATCGATTCAGATTGATCAGAGGTCTCTGTACTTTCTATGTAACCACTGCCCACACCATCATGGAGTCACCTCCAACTTGCGCTGTGTCTTCTTGACAACCTGGATCCATGGCTTCATGGAGTCTGCGCCTCACTGAAACCTACCATTACCTCTTACCAACTGAAATCGGGACTCATATGACAATGCCGAACCCATATGGACACGACCAAAGGCGCTTGCGTTATTCGTCTGCTGCCAAAGTCCATTAACGCCGAATTTCGACTCACTGTCGTAACAGATACGTTCGTCGTAGGTTCCGAATTAATTTCTGCTGCTATTTCACGCAGTGTTGCCTGCCTGTTAGCACTGACAATTAGCACTGAAAACTCTAAGCAAACGCCGCTGCTCTCGGTCGTTAAATGAAGGCCGTCGCCCACTGCGTTTTCCCTCGTGAGAGGCAAATTTGGTATTCTCGACACACTCTTAATACTATGGATCTCGGAATCTTGAATTCTAACATTTTCCGAATTGGAATGTCCCATGCGTCTAGCTCCAACTACCATTCCGCATTCAAAGTCTGTCAATTTCGGTTGTGTGGCCATAATCACGTCGGAAACCTTTCCATACGAATCACCTGAATACAAATGACAGTTCCGCCAATGCACTGCCCTTTTATATCACATGTACGCAGTACTACCGCCGTCTGTATATGTTCGTATCCTTATCGTATGACTTTTGTCACCTCACTGCGTTTGCCGCACCTGCGTCTGAGGGCCATTCCCTGGTCATTAACACTACTGTTATCCTCTTGTTACCTACTAAGCACGTTCGTTGCAGCCTGGGAAGCCAGGATACGTTTATCATGAGGCTTCTTTAACATTCGTGATACTGAAAAGCCAGATCAATCATTAAACAAACGTCGTCCGAAGAGCCCGAGACGAGAGCCAACAGGCAATAGGTCAAACATTTGTTGTTTAATCCAATGAATAAAAACGGGACATAGCGTAACCGATAAAACTGGATGTACTTGCCATCAAGTCGCATCCAGTTACAGAAAGAGAGCAAAATGGCGTCGCGATGTGTGGTGCGTGTAATTCTGCGCTCAATATATCGCTTGCAGCCCTACGTATGAGTCCGCCTCTACTGATGGCATTCCTTCGTGGGTCAAAAAGCAAACGCACTTTGCGCCACTTTCGGTGCGTTATTTCCCATATGGAGGGCCCAACGAAATACCAATTACTCTACTCGATATCCTGTAGTTAGATCGCCCGTTCCATCACACTACATTTTCAGTTGTTACCATAGCTGCACGTTTAGTAACCACAGTGTGCTGAATCCGACCCAGTTACATTTTTTTTCTGAGATGACTCCTTGCAAGAGAGTGCGCGGCAGTGGGCATTCGCAGAGAGTTAAAAGCGTTCCCGCACTGGGGCTGCTTTCTTCCAGATTTGTCCGGAAAAGATATTTTGTCTCAAAGTTGGCTGAGGCAACGAATATATGAGTGTTTATGCATTTCATTCCATCAAATACAGGTAAAACCTGTTTACCTTCAATTAGACAAAGGAAATGGCTAGCCAGTCCTCTTCTTTTCCTCCACTTCACGTAGAGTGAAACAGGGATAGATGTTCAAGATTTAGCCGGCCGCGGTGGCCGAGCGGTTCTAGGTGCTTCAGCCCGGAACCGCGCGACTGCTACGGTCGCAGGTTCCAATCCTGCCTCGGGCATGGATGTGTGTGATGTCCTTAGGTTAGTTAGGTTTAAGTAGTTCTCAGTCTAGGGGACTGATGACCTCAGATGGTAAGTCCCATAGTGCTGAGAGCCATTTGAACCATTTTTTGTTCATGTCGTTCCTCAGTGGCTAAACCCAAACAGGAATAGTTTTTCAATCATAACCAGTTTTTATTTTTCGCTCTACGGGTTTCCTTGGAATATTAAACTGTGTAGAACCTTTTCTGACTGAATAATTATCGTTTTGTTTTACTTTATTAACAGCGACTTGAAGTCTCCCTCTCTCCATCTGCCTTTGGTAGAACCAATCTTCGGAGCATAGTTAGTTGGCACCTGTAAAAAATGAATTCCTGTCAAAATAATATATGTATATAAGGGTTGGCTAACCAACCCAAAGATGGTATGGGCATCTCTCCCAGTCGGTAGGGGGACGTGATGAAAAATACTTACTTATTTTCGAAATAACGTGTCAATCGCGACAAAGAGTCGCTATCAACTGACCAGCAGCGCTTTAAAGCGGGTAGTTGGAGAACCTTTGACATTGGCTATATACCTCGTGTGACTGTCTATCCCTGTTTCACCTTAAATTGCTTCGCCCACAACATATTAAATTGCAAAAAACAAACTGACAACACAATCGCGAGTCGATTGCGGTTAGGTGTCTCAGTGGAGCAGATAGAGATTGTGTGAGCTGGAAAGTGACAAACAAAAAGTCCTTATTTCTAGAATCGGAGTGTTTAAATGACCAACCAGAAGCGTAATTGGGATTCCAGATTATGGAAAAGCGAATTTGGTCGCCTATGTAAACGTGGCGAGCCAAGCCGCAGAAGAATTTCCGCATTTCCGTAACAAAACTACAACACATACATGCGGGCACACACACACACACACACACACACCAGAAGTCAGAATAGGCTTCACTGATTGTACCGACACCAGACAGCTCCGTGAAACGCAATAATCCCAGCGCCCGCAGTGTTCCCTAGCCCGGGATCTTTGTCCCTTCATACCTTCGTATTTCCCATTCGTTTCTTTTAAGCGTCCGTGGAGCACTCTGCGCGGGAAAAAACAGTGCCCGCTCCGGCTGTATTTGTGAGGCGGGATTCATGCGCGCCTTTGACGAATGCGCTGCCCCGGGGCACCTCCTCGCCTGCTCCTTACCAGAAAAAGCCACGGCTTCGGTCACCGCCACTGTGAAGTATCGTGCCCTCCAATGCTACACCGGGCTCAAAGGACGCCGCGCCGGGTAACCTGCAGGTGCGACTTAATGTCACTTGTCTGCTCCCGCTGCCTCCAAAGGTACAATAATGTACTTACGCCACTCAGTGCAAGGTCATATGAATATTTGTGGGTTATTTCTTTCTGCCTCTGAATTTTGAAAGGACGCACTTCACTAAAGAGCCAAAGCATTGTGACCTCCTCCCACCGCGGGAGTGAATACCGCTAGATGGCGTTGCAGGTGCGTGACGGTTATGGAAGGCATACTATAAGCGGAGAGCGATTAATTGGTGAATCATTCTAGCGGTGATACGAGCCTCGAGTGTGGACATAGATCGATAAAAACGTGTAGCCTGAACGGATAGAAGTCGTTTCTAGTTCCACCAGATCGATGATCGTCTCAGGATACGCCGTCACTGCTCGAAACGTGGGCCCCGCCACTGACGCAGGCCGATGAGATCAGTATTATGCTATAGGGGACATTCACCTGGGCGTTCGTGGGACTGCGGTAGTAAACGAACAGCTGTGGATTACATAAAAGTTACTAAGGCTCATCTGCGTTCCCTGATGTTTCTCGTCTCCCTTACAGGGATGACATCTTCCAGCAGGATAACTGTCCGTGTCACAAGGTCTTAATCGTGTTACAGTAGTTTTAGAGGAAGGCAAAATACACCGCTCTGGCTGTAGAAAGCTTTTTTTTCTTTAATTAAAACCACTACCGGTCTCACCCTAAGTTACGCGTTCTTCAGGTGATCTGAACAGGGATTAGAAAGTATTTTACAACTTTTTCTTTTTTTACTGGCTTAGTAAATGTTTTTATATGGAGAAGAATAGCCCTCCGCAATACATATTTACATAAATTTTGTCTACAACATTATTTTAAGCTCTCCTCAAGCACCTCCCCGTCCTTCATGTTACTGGTACCTTAAAACGCGATAGAACCGTTCGTAAAATTGATAAAAAGGCGTCCCTAAGCCAAAATAAAACGAGTATTTGGTGCGTAGAGAATGAAATAAACCCTGAAAAGCATGCGGAAAAGTATATAAGCACCAATAAAAACATAACATGTTATCAGCTGGAGGCGATGTGGGCACGGCCATAAGGAACACAGAATTAGTTACAGCCCTATGCAAGCAGCCATGAGCAAAACTGTATTAGCCGTGCTATACGAAAACCCAGAGAAAGTAGGGCTAGTGCACCGAACGGTGAAGAGTGGAAGAGTTGTCTGTGCTGTACATAAAAATAAATTCAAATTCAAATCAGCAAGTAATATAAAACATGGGCTGTGCATGGATATAAATCCCATATGATGCGGACTATGGATATTTATAATGGATATTATTCCACGCAATTTCAAACCCAATGGAGAATTTAGAAATAGTAATAATTTTTAGGTGTAGCAAAATACGTCGCCGAAAACTGAGGACACTGGGCTATCTGCTTAGGTAGTCAAAATTTCTCAAAATATTCCTGTATCTCACGTCTGTCTGGGTGTTTAAGGTGCACTCAGGAGATTTTTGTAAGGTTCTAAAATATTAAGGTCGTGGTTATTCTCAAAATATATGATTTGCCTACTCTCGCGTACGTCCGTGATCCGATGTCTTGCGCCAGGTAAGTGCGCACTTAGTACTGATCCCGACATCGTGAAATTGGTACGCACTTTAAACGCAGGCGAAGAACTTCTCCCGCTTTAGCCTATATATTTGGCGTCGCCTATATGCACACATCAAAAAGAGTTTTCCATCACCTCGGTTCCGAGAGTTCCGGAACCTTTACAGAAAATTGAAATAGAGATCAACATAAACATCATTTCCGCCCGTTTTATTACTCATGAACATACAGCGAGACCTTCAGAGGTGGTGGTCAGGATTGCTGTACACACCGCTACCTCTAATACCCAGTAGCACGTCCTCTTGCATTGATGCATGCCTGTATTCGTCGTAGCATACTATCCACAAGTTCATCAAGGCACTGTTGGTCCAGATTGTCCCACTTCTCAACGGCGATTCGGCGTAGATCCCTCAGAGTGCCTGGAGGGTCACGTCGTCCATAAACAGCCATTTTCCAGCTATCCCAGGCATGGTCGATAGGGTTCTTGTCTGGAGAACATGCTGGCCACTCTTGTCGAGTGATGTCGTTATCCTGAAGGAAGTCATTCACAAGATGTGCACGATGGGGGTGCGAATTGCCGTCCGTGAAGACGAATGCCTCGCCAATATGTTGCCGATATGGTTGCACTATCGGTCGGAAAATGGCATTCATGTATCATACAACCGTTACGACGCCTTCCATGACCACCAGCGGCGTACGTCGGCCCCACACAATGCCACCCCAAAACAGCAGGGAACCTCCACCGTGCTCTGTTCGCTGGCTAGTGTGTCTAAGGCTTTCAGCCTGACCGAGTTGCCTCCAAACAGGTCTCCGACGATTGTCTGGTTGAGGGCATATGCGACACTCATCGGTGAAGAGAACGTGATGCCAGTACTGAGTGGTCCATTCGACATGGGGCCATCTGTACCGCGCTACATGGTGTCGTGGTTGCAAAGATAGACCTCGCCATGGACGTCGGGAGTGAAGCTACACATCATGCAGCCTATTGAGCACAGTTTGAGACATTACATGACGTTATGTGGCTGCACGAAAAGCGTCATTCAACATGGTGGCTTTGCTGTCAGGGTTCCCCCGAGCCATAATCCGTAGTTAACGGTCATTCCCTGCAGTAGTAGCCCTTCAGCGGCCTGAACGAGGCATGTCATCGACAGTTCCTGTCTCTCTGTATCTCCATGTCCGAATAACATCGCTTTGGTTCACGCCGAGATGCCTGGATACTTCCCTTGTTGAGAGCCCTTCCTGGCACAAAGTAACAATGCGGACGCGATCGAACCGCGGTATTGACCGTCTAGGCATGGTTGACAACACGAGCCCTGTACCTCCTTCCTGGTGGAATGACTGGAAGTGATCGGCTGTCGGACCCCCTCCGTCTAACAGGCGCTGCTCATGGATGGTTGTTTACATCTTCGGGGGGGTTTAGTGACATCTGTGAACAGTCCAAGGGATTGTCTGTGACAGTATATCCACAGTCAACGTCTGTCTTCAGGAGTTCTGGGAACCGGGGTGATGCAAAACATTTTTTGATGTGTGTATTTGGCGTCACATTGCTGACAAGTGATGCAGTAGTCACCCGGTAACGCAAACCTATCACGAAGCATATTTTCCTAGTGTCTAAATTTTTGGCCGTTGTTCTTAGGAATACAATAAGCCGGGACTATTTTTTTAAGCCAGAGATTCGCATCTTCTATGAGAAATATCTCCAAAGAAATGAATCCTATGGTACTTTTTTCCAGTGGAAGCTCTTTTGCCTACTGTAATAAGAGAACTGACAGTCTTCGGTTGGGATGAAAATTGTGCCACACTGCGATTCATATTTAGCCTTCGTACTACACCCCTCTTAATATTACCTATAACGAAGTTACCGAAACCATCCGAGGCTGCTTAAATTGCATCGTCCCGAATTCATGTCCAAAGCCTTGGTAGATAGCGGGTACGCAGCCCTTGCAGAAGTGCTCTAAATGCAGCTGTCTTTTACTGTGTCGGTTGAACAGATGTCCTATGTTTAACCATGTTAGAACTCGTTGGCTTTCTATAAATACAGCATCATATTCAACCGAGTCACCTGATACAATATAATATATAAGTACCTCATGTACAGGATTATTCTACTCCATATAACAATCTTTACTAAGCCTGTGTTAAAAGAAAAGATTATAAAATACTTCATTTCCAATCCCTGTTTGGATCACCTGAAGATGCATCTAAATTGACGTGAAACTGGTCATAGTTTTAATAAGACTTTCTATAGCCAGAGCGATGTTTTTTGCATTCTTATAAAAACAGGATATCTGACTGAGGTAGCGCGGGATTCAAAATAACATGTACTTGTTTCAATAGTTTGAGGAGCACGACAGTGAATTCAACCTGATGTCTTGGTCGACAAATTAAAGTGGTCTGAACTCTGTTATAAAGATGCTATCTGGCGCAAGCTTCGTGCTCACAAACCACCACCCATAATTTATGGGAAGAGCGTGACCTTTGCATAGACGTCTGGAGCCACATATCTCTGGAAACCTACCACGAACTGTTCGAATCCATGTCACGCGTAATCGGTGTTTTATTGGGTTCTAAATCTGGAACAGTACGCTACTGAGGAGGAGGAGGTTATATAGCTTTGTCTCATGGGTGTATTACACATGTTCGTGCTTTTTGATTTTGGAGATAAAATTTCTAACGTGTATTCAGCACGTAGGCAATTGCTGAAGTAAAGTGCTGATTAGTTACAGTCCAAGGTTGGGAAGGTTACTCAAGCCGTATGCAAACAACACACTGTCTCGAAATAACGCCATTGGCAGAGAAAGACACGGCGACCGATAGCACTGTGTGGTCTTAAAGTCAAGATGTCTACATCTACGTCTACATCTACATGGATACTCTGCAAATCACATTTAAGTGCCTAGCAGAGGGTTCATCGAACCACCTTCACAACTGTCTATTATTCCAATCTCGTATAGCGAGAGGAAAGAACGAACACCTATAACTTTCCGTACGAGCTCTGATTTCCCTTATGTTATTGTGATGATAGTTTCTCCCTGTGTAGGTCGGTGTCAACAATATATTTTCGCTTTCTGAGGAGAAATTTGCTGATTGGAGTTTCGTGAGAAGATTCCGTCGCAACGAAAAACGCCTTTCTTTTAATGATGGCTATTCCCAAATCCTGTATCATTTCTGTGACACTCTCTCCCATATTTCTCGATAATACAAAACGTGCTGCGCTTCTTTGAACTTATTCGATGTACTCCGTCAGTCTTATCTGGTAAGGATCCCACACCGCGCAGCAGTATTCTAAAAGAGGCGAATAAGCGTAGTGTAGGCAGTCTCCTTAGTAGATCTGTTCAACTAAATACCTATAGTAGGTATTACAATTACGAACAACTTAAATTGGAAGGAACACATAGAAAATGTTGTGGGGAAGGCTAACCAAAGACTGCGCTGTATTGGCAGGACTCTTAGTCCTGCCAATACAGCGCAGTCTTTGGTTAGCCTTCCCCACAACATTTTCTATGTGTTCTTTCCAGTTTAAGTTGTTCGTAATTGTAATACCTACTATAGGTATTTAGTTGAATTTACGACTTCTAGATTAGACTGATTTATCGTGTGACCGAAGTTTAACGAATTCCTTTTAGCACTCATGTGGATGACCTCATACTTTTCGTTATTTATATTCAACTGCCAATTTTCGCACCATTCAGATGCCTCTCCTAAATCGTTTTGCAATTTTTTCTGATCTTCTGATGACTTTATTAGTCGATAAAATGCAAGCAACCTAAGACGGCTGCTCAGATTGTCTCCAAAATCGTTTGCATAAATAAGGAACAGTAAACGGCCTATAACACTACCTTGGGGAACGTCATAAATCGCTTATGTTTCACTTGATGATTTTCCGTCAATTGCTACGAACTGTGACCTCTCTGACAGGAAATCACAAATCCAGTCACATAACTGAGACGTTATTCCATAAGCACGCAATTTCACTACAAGCCAATGGTAGAGTTCCGTATTTTTTCTTTCAAGTTCAGACGACGTGAGTAATGTGTCCCACTGAAGGCCGAAGCGGACAACCGTGTGGTGCAGACGCTGAGCAACTGGCAGTACGCTGGTCAGGGCAGGCTGCGCTGACCGCGGCAGCTGAAGGTCGACGCCTTGTGCCCCACGTGCGGGGCTCCGCGGCCGTGGCGCGGCTGAGACCGGGATCTGTGGCATTCCAGTACAGTTGCGCAAAAGTATATCTGAGTAATTCCTTCTAAATTCAGCATATAACGAAAACATTATGGAGCAGGTTTCTCATTCAGAAGTCGCATTTGAATACTGATTGTTTATGAGGAGAGCGTGTTATGTCTACTCCAAAAAGGCGAAACGTCCCTTAGCACTTGTCGCAATTCGACAGTGGTAGCGTGACATGTTTATCGTTCCGAGACACTGCTGCTCGCGTTGCTCCGAATCCTATGATCTTGAGCCAAATATGGACTCACTGCGTTCAGGACGGCTGTACACAGCACCGTGCAGGACCTCAATGACCCCACGCGACTACCGCATGAGATGACAGGCATTGTTCGCTCTGATGCACACCATCGTATCAGCCATGTCACGTGTATTGAATCAGAAAGCGAGCTTGTTTGCAGCGACAAAAGTGTCCATACACACATAGTACATTCGTGGCATGATGGTTTGGGGTACTACTGGAGACACTACACCACCACCTATGCTTGTATAGCACACATTTTGCACAGCAGCCATTTATTTCTAACTTATTAAGGCCAGTGACTGTGGACTTGCGTAATCTTTCAACAAGATAATGCAAGATTTGTTGTCGATGCTGTCCTGATCTACCTCCATAAAGGAGTTTTTCGACTTTTCCTTGGAAGCACATTTTCCAGATTTCTCAATCATTGAAAACACAAAGGGTTGCCGAGAGACTGATGCGGCCGGCCGGAGTGGCCGTGCGGTTCTAGGCGCTTCAGTCTGGAGCCGAGCGACCGCTCCGGTCGCAGGTTCGAATCCTGCCTCGGGCATGGATGTGTGTGATGTCCTTAGGTTCGTTAGGTTTAATTAGCTCTAAGTTCTAGGCGACTGATGACCTCAGAAGTTAAGTCGCATAATGCTGAGAGCCATTTTAACCAATTGAGCCAGACTGATGCGGCGGTATCGATCTCGTAGCGGTCTGACACAGTGATCGCTCAGCTACAGAGGTGGGCAACTTGAATAGAAAAAGTGTTAACCAACAGGCCCTCCACACTGGAGGAAGTTTATTTTCAGTAATAATTACTAACAGCTGTTCGCGACAGGAACAGGAAAGGGGTGAAGTGGCAGTGATGGTTACAGTACATACCATGAGGTGACTAGCTTAACATAGGGGTTGAAGATGTAGAAGAAAGGAGTGGAGAGGTAATAAGAGAGGGAAGGAAGGCCGGTAGAAGAAGGGGTAAACAAGGGAGAAATAACGAGAAGGGAAATTCAATATTTTAAACGTAGCTGCACAACAGCAACGGTTTCACGTAATAAAATTATAAACAGCCGACCAGTTGCAATGGATAAAGAAATTCTTTACCTTGCTTTCGACAAATATAAATTTGTCTTCTTCAGAAGGTAGCCTGAGGACAATGAACATCATAGCTTATATTAGAAAAGTATGAAACTTTTAAGCCAAGAATAAATTTTAACGCAAATTAGAGAACTCTTGCATTACAGAAATATGATAACGACGACTGGTACTTACAATTTTACATTAGTAAGGACTAGTGTACCATCGCCGTTTTTACAATTGTCGGCATAGATCCATGTGCCAGAAATAAAATATAACCCTAGAATTAGGGTTTGTCACGTAAATATAAAATAGCTCATGGATCTTGCAGAGCTCACAACCGACTGACTGTAGTCGGCGAGCGTAGTTACTCTGAAAACAGGGCAGGTGGCGCTCGTGGGAGAAACATGTGCCAATTGGCGTACAAAGGCAACGTGTAAATTATGAGTATTAATAACGTCCTTAGGTAAAGTAACAATAAAAAAGGAAGGAAATTAACACTCCCGTTAAATATAACGGAAAAGAATGAGATAGATAAAAAGTGAGTATGCAGACGAGAGAGGAGGGGAGAGAGGAAGAATGCAAGAGAGATAATAGGAGAAGGAGGGAGATGAGAGGGAGAGGGAGGAACGAAATAAGTAAAGAGAGATAGAGGAGCCTGACGCAGAGAAGGAGAAGGATCAAAGGGGAGAGAGAACGGAGAGAGATTTAGGCAGAAAGCGGCGCGATGAAGTGAGATATGTGAGAAGTGGAACTGAGGGAGGAGGAGCTGAACGGAGAGAGGCAGCGATCAGACGAGGGAGCAAAGACCAGTGGAGCAGCTACTGGAAGGACAGTAGCAAGGGCGCCCTGAGCGCGCGAGTGTGGGTATGCCACCCAATTAAGCTTTCGGCAGCAGAGCGCATCTCTCGGAGCAGACGACAGTGGAAATAAAAGGACAGCCGTGGCGGCGGCGGCGGCGGCTTGTGTGCCGGCGCCGTAAACCGGCAGAATGAGCTGCGAGTGATTACCGCGTCTGCGACTACGGCAGCGGCCGCAATTACCGCTTCTTGCGGCGCGTCGCGAGGCCGTCTCAAAGGCGAGGCGGCGCGACGAGCAGGCGACCGACCGCTCGTTACAGTCGCCGTGAGAAACCCCACCGGCCACCGCGGCCATTTAGCTGCCCGCTGCACCTCTCACCGCCGGGCATATGAATGGAGTCCCCGCTGCACGAACGTTTCACTTCGCTCACGCGAGCTGCTTCGAAAGACGCTGAAAGGTGGGATATGAAATGTAACTCACCTGCCATGGAGAACGACAGACAGGCAACCATTTACAAGTTGGAATTCCACCAAGGTAGCCATCGACAACAGCTTGGGTTCCTTTTGTGTGCTGATATATAGATGGGTATTTACACATACAGTGGTAATAATTCATAAGATAACAAATTAGAGGCTGCTGGCATTTTCTGTGACCTGTCAAAAGCCTTTGACTCTGAATCACAGCTTTCTCTCGAGAGAATTAGAATATTTTGATGTCACTGGCAGTGCTGCAAAATGGTTAGAGTCTGACCTAACTAACAGGAAACAAAGGGTGTCATTGAAAATACATGCAGAGTAAGCACATAGTCTTCATCTGATTGGGAAGTAATTACATGTGGTGCTCCTCAAAGTTCCATCTTGAATATGTTGTTTATTCCTGTCTACAGTAATAACCTCTCGTCTGTTAAATTGCCAGATGCTAAGTTTTTTTTTTTTTTTTTTTTTTTTTTTTTTGGCACATGACACAAACATTGCAATAAATAACAAGTCAAGTACAGATTTAGAAATGGCTACTAATCAAATTTTCACTGACATTATTAAATGGTTTAAAAGTAATTCACTGACATTGAACTATGAAAAGATCCACTATATGCAGATAAAAACCTGTAAGAGATTTGTTTTCAGCATGTGTATAATGTATGAAGACAGGCAAATAGAAGCAGTTGACAGAGTTAAATTTCTGGGGTTACAACTCAGTAATAAATTCAGTTAGGAAGGGAAGGTGCCAGAAGATTGCTGAAGCAACTAAACAAGTTTGTATTTACAATGTGAATGATGCCATATGTAGGAGATATAAATAGAAAAAACATACATAGTTCGTTTGCTTTCATATTCTGAGGTACCTTGTCAAACTGAGCAAAAGTTTTTAGACTGCAGAAGCATGTAATAAGATTAGATTTACTTTCATTCCAATTGATCCGTAATGAGGAGGCCCTCAAGGAGATTACACACACCATTACACACACACACACACACACACACACACACACACTCACACACAAGTTGTTAAGCTTTTTATGGCTGCTGGCAAGTTATTGAAAATGTGTGTTCCTGCATAATGCACACCTTTTTGTACTAGAGTAAGTGACTTTAAATCCTTCTGAAGATAATTCTTATTTCTAGTATTAATTCTATGAACTGAGCTGTTGGTTTGAAAAAGTGATATATTTTTAATGACAAATTTCATTAAGGAATAAATATATTGGGAAGCAATAGTTAGTATCCCTAGTTCGCTAAATTGGCTTCTGCAGGATGTTCTTGAGTTCACGTCACATCTAACTTATTCAGGGTGTGTACGACCCGAGACAACAGGGAGATCCGGGAAAAACTCGGGATTTTTTCATCCGGGAGAAAACCGGGAAAAACCCGGCAATTTTTTTAGAGTTCCAGGATTTTTTTGTTTTAATTTTCAGTTAATCTTTTGCAACTTTGACTGGTAAGAAATAATACTCTAACAAAGGATATTACTGCATCCGCTACAGCAGAATAATACTGCAACTCAACAGAATCCACGTCGTAACATGACCGTATTGCAACTCTGGTAGTATCCAGGTCGTCGGTGACGTGTACGAGGGGTGTTCAATAATTAATGCAACATGCTTTTTTTCTGGAAACAGGTTGGTTTTATTCGATATTCCAAGACATCATATTATTCCCACTTTTTTGACTACGAAACTCTATTTTTCAGCATAATCTCCGTTCAATGCGACGGCCTCAAGCTGTCTCTCTGGGAGGAACTGTATGCCAGAGGTCTGGTCGCCGCAGAGCCAACGTCTTGCTGCATCAACAACATCTCCACCATCCATGTAGTGCTTCCCGCGGCGTATACCCTTCATTGTGCCAAACAGATGGAAGTCGGAAGTTGTGAGATTCGGCCTGCAGTGCGAATGAGGAAGAACAGTCCAATGAAGTTTTGTGAGCTACTCATGGGTGCCCCGCAGACTTGTGTGAGGTCTTGCATTGTCATGGAAAAGGAGAGGTTCGTTAGCATTTTTATGGCGATCCCCAACATGCTGAAGTCACTTCTTCCGTTTCCTGAGGGTAGCACAACACACTTCAAAGTTGATCGTTGCAGCATGAGATAGGACATCAAACAGATTAACCCCTTCAGAGTCACAGAAGACCGTTGCTTTGATTTTACTGGCTGAGGGTGCGGCTTTGACCCTTTTCTTCGGAGCAGAGGTGGTGTAGCACAACTCCATGGATTGCCGTTTTGTTACCGATTCGAAGTAATTAACCACGTTCTTTCGACTATGACGATGTTCGACAAAAAATTATCACTATTAGCCTCGTAACGCGCAAGCAATTCCGCACAGACGGAACTTCATTGTCCTATGTTAGACAATGAGAAACCCAACAGGAACATGCTGCTACGGTCGCAGGTTCGAATCCTTCCTTGGGCATGGATGTGTGTGATGTCCTTAGGTTAGTTAGGTTTAAGTAGTTCTAAGTCTAGGGGACTGATGACGTCAGATGTTAAGTCCCATAGTGCTTAGAGACATTTGAACCATTTTGAACCAATAGGCACACGCCTTTGGGGGCCCCAGCTGGTGGACGAGTGTCTCAGCACTACCAACAGAGACGTCCAGTTGCGCAGCGAGGTGTTTGATAGTGATCTGTTGATTATCTCGAATCAGAGTTTTCGCACGTTCCAACATTGCAGGAGACGCAGCTGTATGAGGCCGGCCAGCACGCAGGAGATTGGACAGGTTTCCCCTGTCTTGTTGCGATGGTGACAGAGGCCTCGCCCAACGACTCACCATGCTTTTGTTCACAGGCCTCAGTAGACGTTCTATGAATATCTGTGATGATTTGCTTTTCCTCCAAAAAGAAACTCCGTGACAGCTGTCTGTCCGTTATAGACGTCATTTTGAACACTATGTATGATGGCGCACCCTATCGAAATTTCATGAAACTTTACGGGCTGAAGTGGAAATATTCCACGATGTCCCACAATAAGTTACGCATTTTTTCAATCAAAACAGGCCGAGAAAACAATGTGTCGCTTTGCTTACTGAACAGCGTTCATACTTTGGCTGCACGATATACTGAACACAATCAGACTGACTACTTACGACACTGATAGGCATGAATTAAGAACTTCATTAGAATGTATTAACACTATTCACAACAATTAACACAGACATTTATAAACTGCTTATGTAATTCGTGTCAAAAGTTGTAACCCCTCAGTTAACTGCGTGTGACAGAGACAGAGATTTAGACGGACACACACACACACACACACACACACACACACACACACACACACACAAGCACACAGAGAGAGAGAGAGAGAGAGAGAGAGAGAGAGAAAGAGAGAGAGAGAGAGAGAGAGATTTACGTTTTAAATTCCTTAAAAATTGCAAAATGTACGGATTGAACCCTTCAAAGGTTAGGTAGCACGGTAAGTTTGGACTGGCTATATTTGTACACCAAGACACCATTTACAAAAAAACTAAACGAAAATCTTCGAAAAACGAAATATTTTCGTCTTTGAAGTACATTGTCGAGGTGTACCTTCAGACGCATAGGAGACATCACGTACACTGGAAGAGTACATTGAAGGTTCCTATTAGAGGCCGGACTGTCTGATGACGTAATAGAAGAAGAAATGCAAGTCGACATGGAAGATCCACTGTTTGACTTTTACAGACCTTCTGAAGACTTGCGCCAAGGCTGACGACATACACAACGTACCTTCGGAATTTATAAAATTGTTCGGAGAAGTGGCAAGTTGGTTAGCCGCCTGCATGAGTCTGGAGACATACCATCAGGAATTTGAAAAACATAATCCGGAAATTCCTGACGGCAGGTAATCACGAGATGTCTGGTCTGATGCGCCACGAATAATTCTTCTGTGCCAATCTTTTCATCTCGGAGTAGTAATTGCAACCTAGGTCCTAAGTTATTTGGTGGATCTATTCCAGTCTTGGTCTTGCTCTACAATTTTTACCCTCACAGGTTGATGTCTTAACAGATGTACTGTCATCTTGTCCCTCCTTCTTGTCAGTGTTTTCCACATAATCCTTTACCTACAGATTCTACGAAGAATCACTTCATTTCTTGCCTTGTCCGCGCACATAGTTTTCAACATTCTTCTACAACACCACACCTCAAATGCTTCGATTCTCTTCTGCTCCGTTTTCCCACAGTCCCTATTTCACTACCATACAACGCTGTGCTCCAGACGTACATCCTCAGAAATTTCTTCCTCAAATTAAGGTCTATGTTTGATACTAGTAGACTTTTCTTGGTCAGGAAAGCCCTTTCTGCCAGTACTAGTCCGCTTTTAATGTCCTCCTTGATTCGTCCGTCATTGGTTATTTTGCTGCCTATATAGTAGATATCCTTAACTTTATCCACTTCATGACCATCAATCCTGATATTAAGTCTGTCTCTGTTCTCATTTCTGCTACTTCTCATTACTTCTTCAATTTACTCTCAATACGTATGTTGCACTCATTAGATTGTTCATTGCACTCAACACATCCTGTACTTCTTCACTTTTCTTGAGAACAGCAATGTCCAAGTTGCGGAAGCAAATTTTGGCGGAACTGACTGACATAACAGCAGTTCCGTCATTTACACTCTCGTTTCACTTGGACTGCAGACCTTTTTTCATTATCAGCTGTCCTAATAAAATACTGATATTGGTGAATGAATTTATTCTATTGATTGATTGATTGAATTTATTCTATTGATTAGGGACATAACAATACACAGATGATAAGAATTACAGAACCGTGCCGGCCGAAGTGGCCGTGCGGTTAAAGGCGCTGCAGTCTGGAACCGCAAGACCGCTACGGTCGCAGGTTCGAATCCTGCCTCGGGCATGGATGTTTGTGATGTCCTTAGGTTAGTTAGGTTTAACTAGTTCTAAGTTCTAGGGGACTAATGACCTCAGCAGTTGAGTCCCATAGTGCTCAGAGCCATTTTTACAGAACTGTACATTCACTTTGACTGTTCACTTTCAGTACGATGTGAGGCCGCCATGTGGTGAATTCAGAGTCTTTAGACGTCATCGCATGGAATCAAAGAGGGCCTGGATATGCTTCTGCGGAATATACCGCCATGTGGTTTGCAGGTCCATTCACAAAGCGTCGACAGCGGTTGCAGGAGGAACAGAAAGAATAAGTTGCCGACTGACTATATCCCATATTATTTGTGATACTAAAGATTTGTAGACTGCCAAATAACACTGTAAATTTAATAAAAGTTCATCCGATTACATGTATTTTTCCCATTATATCAATTGTAATATAAATAGTAAAGAAAATGACTGTGTTGAAAATAAAAAAGACTGACGAACGGGACTCGATCCATCGATCACGCGCTTGAACGCTATCCACTCGGCTGCCGCCGCTTCATGGTAAAAATGACCAAGAGCAGGTATATATTTGACGACCGAAATTATCCTGCGATTTTCTCAATAACGCTTGAGAAGTACGCGCTACTGCTTACACATTTTCTTGTCCTCATTGAGTACTACGAGTGTACGAAGTTTGCAACAAATCCGCGTTCCAAACGCCTTGGCCTCCCCTTGTAAGTACAACACTACAAACTAATCAACACTAGTCTCACTGTCGACGCTTTATTGCTGCGATGCACAGTTTCATTGCGTAAACAAGGTAGGTAACGAGCGTAAACATTACGTAACGGCCCGAAGTCGGCCGAATTTCACCGATCAGAAAGCGGGCGCCTCAGAGCTTGCGATTAGTGGTTGAGGCTGCGGCGTCGGTGCGTACAAGCCTTCGACCATAAATATAATAGACTGGCCCAGACGTCATTTTCGTGGCTCCAACATCTCTGGGCTAAAGTCACGTGAATGTTGGCAAAACATGGTTGTTTCGTGTCGCGCTTATGGCTGTACTCAGCGTTTTGTCGGGGGAAATGGCATTACATTTCACGTGTGTTTCTATGATAGTGCAGATGCGTTTATTGAAATCTGCTGAAGTGACTTTTATATGTTTTTTACACTTGAAATAGAGTATCACGTAAATTAAAGTGTTGAAAGTGATGCCTGTAAAGTCAGACTCATATTACATTTTGGAAAGTATCTGTGATGATTCGGTTACAGAAGTAAGTATAACTGTTTCTCGTTCCTACTCATAAGTTCCCTAAGGACGAAAACCGAAGGCAGCTTTGGATACAGGCCCTGAAACGGAAAAAACTTTAAGCCATCTGCACATACGCGCCTTTTTGTATGTCCAATTGAGATTATAATAAGGTAAGAGTACCTGTAGTCGACACATGAAGAGAATTTTTTTCTACCTTCGAATACTATTAAATAAATGTAGGCTCCAAAATTATTTTCTGAAACTTCAAAGTCTCACCTTTCATCTAAAATACAATTATTTTAAACTGATAGTTTAAACATTTGTAAAAATAGTAGGAACCGAACCTTTGAAGTGCACCTAAAATTGATCCTCTAAAATGGACCTGCTCCTAAAGTCGACAATTTTGGCACCTATATTTGACATAATTCCCATACCCGATTTTCTTTTATAAGTGACTAGAGCTCAAAACGCGGCGAATCCAATATTTAAAGTTTTGACGCGAGCCCACTCTTACTGTTTAAAAGAATTTTAACGACATTTTACTTTAATTGATAGTTTATACTAATTTCGTCCCGCTGACCACCAGAGGGGCGTTCGAGGTATTTGTTAGATTTTATAAATGGTACTGTGAACAAATCCAGTCCAAATGTAGTTCTGACATAATTTTTCGCAAATAAAAAAGTAATTTTTGTTGGAAGCGTTTGGCAGTCAATTGAGAAATGTGGGTAAAATACGATACAAACATAGGATGGCAGACCGCTGATTTAAAATCGCGCCACGTTTTGCCAACAGTCACGTGGTTTATGTTGGAGCCACACCAGCCCTATAGCTTCTGCTAGTCTAGTAGTATCTGTGGTCGAAGGTACAAGCTGGTGCGACCTCTCGCGCGGCCAGTGGGCAGTGACCCGGCAGGCAGCTGCGACTGCCGGCGGCGGAGGCAGTAGCCAGACGTTCGGTAGCCCTGGGCGCCAGGCACACCGCAACCGGTTGCCGAGCAACCGCGTTGACGGACGACTCCCGGCGGCTGCTAGTGCGCGGGCTAACACTAGGTCACGTACAGCCAGGGTGCGGCCACCTGGTTGCGAGAGACAGGCAAAGACGGTGTGGCGCACGATAAGTCACCCGACTGAATATTGATCCTACAAGTATACTACTGGGACAATAGCTTTCAAATTTGTGCGCACAACTTCGTGCAGTTCATGAAAATTACGCCAGATGTCTCTGCGAGTTCATCGCTTCCGTTGTGAGTCCGCCATTTCAATTTGCCGCGATGGCGGACAAAGGACGGTTGACCGTCGCACAAAAGACGAAGATTCTACATCTACATCCATACTCGGCAAGCCACCTGACGGTGTGTCGCTGAGGGTACCTTGATTACCTCTATCGGTTCTTCCTTCTATTCCAGTTTCGTATTGTTCGTGGAAAGAAGGATTGTCGGTATATCTCTGTGTGGGCTCTAAATCTCTCTGATTTTATCCTCATGGTCTCTTCGCGAGATATACGTAGGAGGGAGCAACATACTGCTTGACTCCTCGGTGAAGGTATATTAACAAAACTTCAACAAAAGCCCGTACCGAGCTACTGAGCGTCCCTCTTGCAGAGTATTCCACTGGAGTTTATCATCTCCGTAACGCTTTCGTGATTACTAAATGATCCTGTAACGAAGCGCGCTGCTCTCCGCTGGATCTTCTCTCTCTCTTCTATCAACCCTATCTGGTACGGATCCCACACTGCTGAGCAGTATTCAAGCAGTGGGCGAACAAGCGTACTGTAACCTACTTCCTCTGTTTTCGGATTGCATTTCCTTAGGATTCTTCCAAGGAATCTCAGTCTAGTATCTGCTTTACCGACGATCAACTTTATATGATCATTCCATTTTAAATCACTCCTAATGCGTACTCCCAGATAATTTATCGAATTAACTGCTTCCAGTTGCTGACCTGCTATTATGTAGCTAAATGATAAGGGATCTTTCTTTCTATGTATTCGTAGCACATTACACTTGTCTACATTGAGATTCAATTGCCATTCCCTGCACCATGCGTCGATTCGCTGCAGATCTTCCTGCATTTCAGTACAATTTTCCATTGTTACAACCTCTCTATATACCACAGTATCATCCACAAAAAGCCTCAGTGAATTCCGATGTCATCCACAAGGTCATTTATGTATATTGTGAATAGCAACGGTCCTACGACACTCCCCTGCGGCACACCTGAAATCACTCTTACTTCGGAAGACTTCTCTCTATTGAGAATGACATGCTGCGTTCTGTTATCTAGGAACTCTTCAATCCAATCACACAATTGGTCTGATAGTCCATATGCTCTTACTTTGTTCATTAAACGACTGTGGGGAACTGTATCGAACGCCTTGCGGAAGTCAAGAAACACGGCATCTACCTGGGAACCCGTGTCTATGGCCCTCTGAGTCTCGTGGACGAATAGCGCGAGCTGGGTTTCACACGATCGTCTTTTTCGAAACCCATGCTGATTCCTGCAGAGTAGATTTCTAGTCTCCAGAAAAGTCATTATACTCGAACATAATACGTGTTCCAAAATTCTTCAACTGATCGACGTTGGAGATATAGGTCTATAGTTCTGCACATCTGTTCGACGTCCCTCCGCTGCAAGAAGGGGGGCAATTTCCTTCGCGTACTCTGTGTAAAATCGAACTTGTATCCCATCAGGTCCAGAGGCCTTTCCTCTTTTGAGCGATTTTAATAGTTTCTCTGTCCCTCTGTCGTCTATCTCGATATCTATCATTTTGTCATCTGTGCAACAATCTAGAGAAGGAACTACAGTGCAGTCTTCCTCTGTGAAACAGCTTTGGAAAAAGACATTTAGTATTTCGGCCTTTAGTCGGTCATCCTCTGTTTCAGTACCATTTTGGTCACAGAGTGTCTGGACGTTTTGTTTTGATCCACCTACCGCTTTGACATAAGTGTTACTATTCGCGGAGACGAACAGTGTTGCATTGACACAGAGAAGGTTTCGTGCTCATTTCGGCACACGGTGGGCTCCAATATTACATAAAAAATTTGAATTTAGTGGATCTGTTTGGGAGTGTCAGCGGCCACATGCACATACCGTACGTTCGCCGCAAATCGTTGAAGCAGTTCGAGCGGCTTTGACTCGTAGTCCGAGTAAATCAACAAGAAGAGCCAGTGCCGAGTTGAGAATTTCACGCCGAAAAATAATTATTCAGTCCGACCTTCGCTTGTATCCATACAAGATGACCGCGGCGCATAAGCTTACTGCGAGAGTTGGAAAATGGAAATGCGCATTTGGTGTCATTGGCCGGGAGGCCCTTACGGGGCACATCTGGCGGCCTTGGTGCAGGTCTTATTACATTCGACACCACATTGGGCGATCTGCGTGCCGGATGGGGATGAATTGATGATGAGGACAACACAACACCCAGTCTCTGAGCGGAGAAAATCCACGACCCAGCCGGGAATCGAATCCGGGCCCGTAGGACGGCAATCCGTCACGCTGACCACTCAGCTGTCGAGGCGGACACTGCAAGAGATAAGGAGCCGAGACTGCAGTGGACAATCGAGCAAGACGAAGAGGCAGTGTTACACAACACACGGTTTTCTGACGAAGCTTATTTTTACGTGAACGGTCTTGTGGACAAACAGAACATTCGATTGCGGGCACGGAACATCCGCGAATAATCCACACGAAGGACACCTAAGGGGAGAGAGTGTGCACGTGGGTCGCGATGTCAAACCTTATAATCATCGGTACGTTCCTCTTAGATGCTACAGTAACCGGTGAAAGCTATTTACGCATTCTGCGAAACCAGTTCTTTTCCCAACTCATGGCCTCATGTCTTCCATTGCAGACATAATGGTTCGTGCAGGATGGAGCACGCCTCCATACTGCCAACGTTGTGCTTGATTTCCTACACGAAAGACTTGGCCTTCGGGTATTGTCAAACAGATTTCCAGAACGTTATGCAGGAGGAGGAATGTGGCCGCCCCACAGCCCGGACATTAACCCATGTAACTTCTTCCTTTGGGGGTTCCTTAGAAGGTGGACCACAGAAAACCCGAAAATGCAGTGCAATTTAGGGGAAATCATTGTGGAGTTATGCCGCGCCATTCCAGAAGATTTGTGTTCGAGAGTCATCACAAATGCACGTGTGCGACTTGAAGTAGTTGTAAACCTAAATGGCAAGCATATTCAACATGTGATTCATTACGTTATATTTCCAAGCTGTATTCTTTACGTATACATCAATAAATTACAAATCTTGTCGACAACAAACGTGTTATTCATGAAACAAATCAGGTGACTTATCGTGCGCCACCCTGTATGTTGTCATATGCCGTGTTACAACTTCCGGTCTGAGAGATCGTGCTCGATAAATAACACTGTTCTGCAAAACTTATAAATAAAGTAACGTAATATACTAATTACACGTTGAAAATGAATTAAAGCGCGGGAATTTGTTGCTATATTTCACCCCGTCATGGTGTGAGGCGAGTTGCAAGGGGAATACGGGCCCCAGAACGAACTTGTGACGTCACACTAGTTGCGTCGCCCAACATACATCGCGAAAGGAGCCAGGTGGGAAATTAGTATCTCGGTGAAAAATACCCACTAAAATCCTTAACATTGTCACCTGTTATCGAGAGCATGAGTAGCATTGCTATGAAGTATTAAACTATTCTACAATAGTAACTCGCTTCCTACCGAAGACGATCATTGCAACTCTTAAGTGTGACGTGCTGTGACGCACGCAACAGGACACGTATGTCTCGCTGAGCCTGTTGTGAGGGAAGTGTGACTAGAACGCCAAATGGGGCTGGTCCCGCCAAAACTAGGCACTTGAAGGAACGAGGAAAGACAACGTGCGCCAATCAGGTAGCAGTTACGTTGCGCTGTGGTGGTAGTCTTCATTACGACAGGACGAGCCAAAATTTGGATGACTTTACATGGTGAAGAAACGTAGGAAACTGGAACAAGGACGAAGTATTTCGAGTGTAGCACAGAGGTTTCGTGGACCATACAGAGTCGAAATTTCGAAATTTTTGAGATCATTTCGCGTGGAGGAACAGCGGTCTGGCTAAAAGTAATTCAAAAAAGGATTAAAAACCAGGCTCTACCGCAAAAACATTTTGTTTGAAATGGGTTTCGGTCAATGTTTGACCATCCTCAGGTCGTCGTATCGTGATGGTAGGTGATGGTGGTGAATAAAGCGCCACCACCGCCTACCAACATTGTATGAGGGTCTGAGGATGGTCAAACACTGACCGAAACCGATTACCACCGAAATAAATGTTTTTGCGGTCGAGGCTGTTTTTTTTTCCTGCTTTAAAACAGAGAGTTGTTTTGTATGTTTGGGGAGCGTTCCCAACCAAAAGAACTGCTGCCGAAGCAGAGGAGGTGGTCGACTACGGTTAAATACAGCAGCAGGGGGCCGCTGTATTGGGTAACAGGCAAGAAAGCACCCCAGTCAGGCAGCGGGTGCAGTTGCAACCACATTTAACAGGGGAGAAGGGCAAACAATATCACGCTTCGCAGCGGTACGGCGACTGCATGTCGGTGGTCTCTTTGTTCGACGACCAGTGCGTTATGTTTTGTTGACAAGCGAACACCGGTGGCACGGTTTGCGATGCTCACATCAGCATAGGGACTTGTACAATGAGTATTTAAATTCATTCCGATCTTAGCTACAAGCAGTTTGACGATAAAGGAAACACCATTACAAAAGCAGATTGTTCAGAAGAATATCGCACACGCCGGCAGATCACGAACAACGACGAGTGACTTCGGAGTGCGTATAGAAATAGTGAACTATCATCAGTGGTGAGATACAATACTGAGTGCACATCATAGGAGTGAGTATTGCAAATAAAAAATAATCCAAATATTGAACACAAAATCAGCACCAGCATCGTCGAATATATATAACAGAATATGCAAGAGTCATCTTGTCAGCAAGCATATGGAAGAGTCATCTTGTCAGCAGACAAGATGACTCTTGCATATTCTGTTATATATATTCGACGATGCTGGTGCTGAATTTTTTCGTTTAACATTTGATGTTGTCACTATGGCTCCAGTATATTAGGAATGTTTTTATAAGACAGATCTGATGATGGTAGTTGTAGACCGAAACCGGTAGTTTGATGACAACAAATTTCTGATCATAGACGTGAAGTAAAGGAGTTTTATTCTATATTCGGGTCACTGTTTTATTCGTTAGCATGTCGCAGCTTGTGAATCTAAAAGTTTTTTTTTGACCAAGTACTGAATACCGTGAAACAGTGTGGTGTAATCCTTGTTAACTTTGTATTTTAACTTTTGGTACCTCCAAAGAAAGCCGGCCGGAGTGGCCGAGCGGTTCTAGGCGCTTCAGTCTGGAACTGCGCGACCGCTACGGTCTCAGATTCGAATCCTGCCTCGGGCATAGATGTGTGTGATGTCCTTAGGTTAGTTAGGTTTAAGTAGTTCTAAGTTCTAGGGGACTGATGACCTCCGATGATAAGTCCCATAGTGCTCAGAGCCATTTGAACCTCCAAAGAAAGTAGAAATAATAAACTACAATACAGAAGAGAGTAAGTGTAGGCCTCTTATTTAATCGTTTTGCTATGAAACAGCATCGAGAAAGATCGATGCACTCAACCAGAGTTCACCATTATCCTGCAGGGAGCGAGGAGAATATTATACGTATGTATAGGGGACTACTTCTTGAAATGTTGGAACACTCTTACAAGATACAGACGATCTACATCTACATCTATATGACTACTCAGCACTTTACATTTAAGTGCCTAGCAGAGGAGTCATGGAAACAACTAAATAAATAAAATGAAATGATCGATTGTGAGTCTGATTCCCCACCTGGGGAAGTTCGACCGCCGAGCTACGCGTCTCCTCAATTGACACCACGATGGGTGACTTTCGTTTCGATGATGATGAAATGATGATGAGGACAACACAATACCCAGTCTCCGAAAGGAGAAAAAGTTCCGGCCCGGCCGGGAATCGAATCTGGTCCGCTGCGTGGCAATCAGACGCGATAACACTCTGCTAAGGGGGCGGACTTCATGGAAACTCTTTCACTTCATGAAAACTCTTGCCATAGAATATCTTTCCGCATAAGCTCTGATTCCTCTTGCTTTAATACGACGATGATTTCTGCCTACGTAGTTTGACAACAATAAAATATGCGCATCCAGATGAGAAAGTTGACGAGAAAATTTCCTGAAAAACTCTCTCCTCAACGAAAAACGCTTGTTGTTTTGTGACTGGCACCCCAGCTCTCGTATCATATCCATGGCACACTCTCCCCTGTCTCGCGATAATACAAAACGGGCTGCTCTTCTTTGTACTTTTTCGGTGTCCTCCGTCAATCCTATCTGCTAAACATGCCGTAGCGCACAGCAATAATCTAACAGAGGACGTACCGGGTAAGGATTATTGATAAAATCGTCATAACTTTTGAACAGTTTTCGTTAGCACGTTCAAACTACACGGTTGGCCGCGGGGCATAATGGGAATTAGTAATGTGAATGTGCGACGAAGCTCATTTTCATTTGGAGGGGTTCGTCAATAACAGAATTGGCGCATTTGGGGGACTGAGAATCCGCATTTCGCGATAGAGAAGTTTGTTCGCCCTCAACGGGTGACTGTGTGGTGTGCAGTCTCCACTCACGGAATAATCGGTGCGATATACCTTGATGGCACGGAGACTCCCAACGGTACATGCAGGTTTCGGAAGATGATTTCATCCCCATTATCCAAAGTGATCCTTATTTGACAAGATGTGGTTCATGCAAGACGGGGCTCGAACCCATCGAAGCAAGTGAGTCCTGGAGGAGCATTTTGGGGACCGCATTCTGCCTCTGGGGTACCCATAGACCACTGGCATGGGTCTCGATTGGCCGCCATATTCTCAGTATCTGAACACATGCGACTCCGTTTTGTGGAGACTGTACTGAAGATAAGATGTACAGCAATAGTGTTAAAAGCATTGCTGAGCTGAAAACAACCACTGAGAAGGTCATCAACAGCAACGACATGCCGACACTTGAGCCAGTCATGCAGAATTTCTGTATTCGTGTGCGCCACAACATCGCGAATGATGGCAGGCATATACAACATGTTACAACTTAAATCTGAATAACTGTAATGACGTTTACACGTTGAATAAAGTATTCGCACGCCATAGTTTGTGATTCATTTACTTTTTTTTCATTTTAAATAATTGTCGCCCTGTACAAGGGTAGTGTAGCCAGGTACTTTCAGTAGAACTGATGCATCTTCTAAATGTTCCGCCAGTAGATCGCGGTCTTTGGTTTGCTCTCCCCAAAAACATTGTGATCGTTCGAATTTAAGTTTTTCATGAATGTAATTCGTAGGTACTTAGTTGAATTAACATCCTTTACATTAGTGTAATTTGTAGTGTAACCGAAATTCAACGGATTCCTTTTCGTACTCATGTGGATGACTCTACACTTTTCATTATTTATGGGCAATTTCCACTTTTCACACCATGCAAATATCTAAATTCTTATGTAATTGGTCTTGATCTTCTGATGATTTTATTAGACGGTCAGTGACAGCATCGTCTCCAAACAGTCTACTATGTCTGCTTAGATTGTCTCCTAAATCATTTATATAGAATAGAAAGAGCAGTGGGTTTATAATATTTCATCGGGGAACGACAGATGTCGCTTCTGTTTCAGTCGATGACTGGTGTCAGTTACTTCTAGTTAGGACAGGAAATGTCACATCCAGTCGCACAGCTGGAACGACACTTTATAGGCACACAACTTGAGAAGCCGTTCGTGAGGAATTCATTGCTCGAGATTACATATTGCATGTCGTCGATTCTGTCACTAACATTTCATTCCTGTCAGGTTACATCAGATGAACAGATATGAATTGCTTTGCACTAATAAATAATAAAAATGAACATTTAATGGGCAGAGTCAGTTTAAATAGTAGAACCACAGTCGTACTGCAGCAGCATAGCAGAAAAACAGTCAGTATGTGGTAGGTTTACTGTAAGGTGCAATGTTTTTAATAATGAAATATAAACGCCATATCCTTTAATTGTTGTTAATTTACAGAGATCATGAGTGAATTTTTATTGTAATAAGTGCTGTAGATCAGTAAAAGTAAAAAAGAAAACGGAAATTAAATTTCAAGAAACTCGATTTTTCTCAAATATCATTTATTGTAGCAAATGCTCCTAATTCGTTCCCCCAGCATCAGTACAAAGTCAACATCATCGAAGAAATGATTGGCACGCCCTCTGAAGAATGAATGACATTTTAAGAGTGATTATTAGGGCGTCGAAAATTCTTGCTACCTGCACTTCACTGGCGCTTACTTCAGTGCGCTAGTTGTCAATTGCATACAGTTTTATCGCCATAGCTGTACAACGGCCCATTTCCGGTCTGTGATATTTCGGTGACGTTGCCCTGCTCTGGCATTATCATCGGGTCGTCATTTTCTTCACCCTGCACACAGGATGATGCGGCTAAGAGAGGTCACTAAAGTAATGTGCAGATGCGGTTCTCCCTAACTTATAGTGGACCATATGGCAAATTGTCTGACACGCAAGTAATTCATGACTTTTACAGCTGCCGAATTAAAACAGCTACTTCGATGTTGTTTAATTTATTTCCGTGACATTGGAAAAAGCTTGAAATGGTTTCCAGCATTGTGACATTTGTGGAACTTGATCAAATAGTAAGAACATAAAAGCACTGCACAATAACTGTCCCGCCATTACGAGAAAACCTCATAAAAGCTACTGCCCTACTGTGCGCAATGTAACAAACCGGTACGGATCGTGTTTGTAACTGTGCGTCGAAGTCCAGCAGTCTATGATTCGTTGTTGTAGCAGAAAGGCACGAGCGTTCGCGTATACCGGGTGATCAAAAAGTCAGTATAAATTTGAAAACTGAATAAATCACGGAATAATGTAGATAGAGAAGTACAAATTGACACACATGCTTGGAATGACATGGGGTTTTATTAGAATCAAAAAAATACAAAAGTTCAAGAAATGTCCGACAGATGGCGCTTCATCAGAATAGCAATAATTAGCATAACAAAGTAAGACCAAGCAAAGATGATGTTTTTTACAGGAAATGCTCAATATGTCCACCATCATTCCTCATCAATAGCTGTAGTCGAGGAATAATGTTGCGAACAGCACTGTAAAGCATGTCCGTAGTTATGGTGAGTCACTGGCGTCGGATGTTGTCTTTCAGCATCCCTAGAGATGTCGGTCGATCACGATACACTTGCGACTTCAGGTAACCCCAAAGCCAATAATCGCACGGACTGAGGTCTGGGGACCTGGAAGGCCAAGCATGACGAAAGTGGCGGCTGAGCACAGGATCATTACCAAACGACGCGCGCAAGAGGTCTTTCACGCGTCTAGCGATATGGGGTGGAGCGCCATCCTGCATAAACATCGTACGTTCCAGCAGGTGTTTATCAGCCAGGCTGGGGATGATGCGATTCTGTAACATATCGGCGTACCTCTCACCCGTCACGGTAGCAGTTTTGCTGTCCAGCGCCATCTGTCGGACAGTTTGTGAACTTTTTTTTTTGGTTCTAATAAAACCCCATGTCATTCCAAGCATGTGTGTCAATTTTTACCTCTCTATCTAGATTACTTCGTGGTTTATTAAGTTTTCAAATTTATACTGACTTTTTGATCACCCGGTATGTATTATAGTTTCTGTAGCAGTTTAAAAAACTAAAACCATATTTAAAACCTAATCATGGTGTGTGTGTGTGTGTGTGTGTGTGTGTGTGAGAGAGAGAGAAATGATCGCTTGGTCGCTGAAGCCAGATGGCGGTGAAAGCGGCAGCAGTGGAAACCCATCGGGATCGATGTCCAATCTATCATTAGCACTTCTGTCTGCAGAGTAAGCTCAAAGGCTCATTCCAGCAGTAGCGATGAATGTCATTTATAACACTAAACAGACCTGAATAGGTATCGTAACAAGACTTCAATCCATTATTCATTACGAAACGGACGTCCGTCTTATTTCTGACGTCTAACAGACGATCTTATTTCGTATCTGTATTCTGAGAACAATGTACAGTCACAATAAAAAGGCGTTCGTGGCAACGCAGTGATAAACTCTTACCATTTACGATCGACATGCGACTATAATGCTTCAGTTAATACAACATACACGATGCACTGCATAGTCATAAATTAATTTAAAGAAGCAGATACAGTAATAGATTGTTGAATGGGTGCATACGAATATCGGAACAATATAGAATTTAAAAAAGTAACGTCGGAATACAGCTAAAGTGGTGAGATTTTTAGATGGCGTTAGTAGGAGAATGGATCATAAATCTCTGTTAAGATCCTCAGTGGTCACCAAATAATTCTGTGTGGTCACTTAATAACGTTAAGAACAGACAGAGAAGGTTAGCCATGCCATGACGACCTATAGTTACCATGTTCATATGACGACGAAGACAGGATTATGGAGCTGGAGCTCATCGTGCCTCATGCCTTGTGTGAGTAGCGCCGATAGTCTACATCGACTAGCGTACGTTCCTACAAATAAGTCCACGTATATATACAAACTACACAAGCCACCGTACTGTACCTAGCGGAGTGTTCATCATGCCAATATTATCTATTTTTTTCTTATTTCATTTGTGCATTGAATGAGAGAAAATGCTTTTATTTCTCTGAATATACCCTAATATCTCTCATGTTATTCTCAGTAACCGTACGACGGTTATGAGATGTTGGCAGAGTAATGGTGGCATAGCTTTCGATTACAAGTTCTTTAAATTTATGCAACACAGTACTTCACCTGCTCAGATCAAGGAAAATTTCGTGATGATGAACGTTTGTGTCATTTCTTTATGTACGTTAAGAATAGAATGTCTCGTATTGCAAGAAGGTCAATCCACACAGCCCCTACCACCACCCTCAAAATTAAAATCCTACTTTCTGAAGGATTTCTGTTAAAATATTCAGCACATCAAAAGTTTACTACATGCTGTTCATAATTAGAGAAGTTGTTTTACGCTATCTAAACTTTTTCGTTTTTACTGCAGACTATGATCTCCTGCAGAGCAACTAACTGGAATGTGCAAGTCGCATGATGCTGACCTATGAGTTCTATCCCAAGACATTATAAGTAATACATCAGCACTAACACTACCTCTTTCAAACATGACAGAAAGCGTAAAGTTATCGCCTAATCCTGCAGGTTTCCAACGGAAGTCGTATTTAGCTTGGGAACTGGGCGCAATAAAATCTTTCGTAATACTCTGAAAAGACAGTACCTCTTGTAGCTACAAACAAGTAACACGATAGTTTAGTACGTTGATGCCGCAGTAGTTCCACACAAAACTGCCTCTTGCGAACACACGACGCTGCAACTCGGCTTTAGAACGTGTACCTCTGTAATCTGAACCCTCCACATTTCCCTCGACACTCAGACCATTACATAATACCTCGTAGCATATAATCAAATATATTTGTGCCGGCACGGTAGCTCAGCGTGTTCGGTCAGAGGGTTTGTTGCCCTCTGTAATAAAAAAAAAAAACTGAGTGATTGGATCAATAACGAACTTCAACGGGCGTCAGGTGACGTCCGCCACGAACAATTGAAACGAACAGTATCGAGCAAAATGAGATTAAAAAAAAAAAAACGGGTTCGATTCCCGGCTGGATCGGAGATTTTCTCCTATTAGCAACTGGGTGTTGTGTTGTCGAAATCATCATCATCATCAATTCATTCCCATCGACGCGAAAGTCGCCGAAGTGGCGTCAAATCGAAAGACTTGAACCCAGCGAAATGTCTACCCCGACGGGAGGCCCTGGTCACACTACATTTGTTTATTAGTCACGTTGTGCCGTAAGTTTCTTTTCTCTCCACTTCTTTTCAGCATTTCTTCATTAATTATCCAATCTATCCATCTAATCGTCAGCGTTCTCACGTAGCAGGACGTTCAAAAGCTTATCTCCTCTTTTTGTGTATACCGTTTATCGTCTACCTCTCACTTCTGTACAAGGTCACGCTACAAGCAAAGCTCGACTAGGTTTCACTGCAAGACGAGAGTTCAACTGGGTGTAGGTCGCTGACGTATGAAAAGATTGCACAGGATACACCGCGTCCGATTGACGACCACGTCAACAACAAGGACAAATTGTACCTAGCACAAACTCACGTGTTTCAGAGTAGGATGACAGTCGAAGTGAGAGTGACGTCATCTGTAATGTGACAGGCTCGAATGGTGTGAAGGATCAACAGTGATAGAGGCTCGATGGCACACTGAAGTCAAGTCAAAATTAGAGATAACCACAGAACTGCAGCTACTTGCAGGGACTCAAAGAGGGTCGACGAGTGAGGTTTGAGGCAAATAAATACAGGGTGAACATTAATAAAACCGACGAACTGCAGCGACGAATTCTTCACTGGAAATGGAGGAAAAAAGGTTCTATGAACATGTGTTCGGAAATGCACGGTGTGCGTACAACAACAAAAAACCGTCCTGGAAAACAGTACAGAGCTGCATCACATTCACGTCACAACAGATGTACAATGTGGCCTCCATGGGGTTGCCGTTGATTGAGACAGTAGCGGTTGTCACGCAGGACACACATAATCATACTTTGACTTACACCATGTTGGTGGGCCACTTGCCTGGAGCTTATGCTAGGTTTCTTCTCAATATCCTGTAGAATCCGGTCCTCCAAACCGGGTGTATACACAGACCGCCGCCTCTGTGCACGTTCGTCTGTCTGGAAAGACCTATGATCACACAAACTCCCAAACAGAACTTGAATGTTGTGTGATGTAATGTAATTGGTGTCTATGAGGGTATTTGTTTGGTACATCCGTTCTCCTCTCGATCGTTTGCATCTGCTTGGCCGTACACAAACACTTGGCTTGTTCCCGACGTGGTTACCGAATCGTTCTGCTGCTTACAGTACGCTGCGTCGCTCATACAGCCTGCAACACACAATGAACACCTGACACGTGGTCAGAGCAACGATCATTCATCAGCGCCATATACCGGGGCAACGATGCAGTTTCGGACGCATATTCAAAGGACCTTTTTTCTTCCATTTCCAATCAGGAATGCGTCCCTGCAGTTTGCAGTTTTACTAATGTTCACCCTGTGTAACTTTAAGTACACATGTAAGCGAAAACAGTCGTTATTGTTCAATTTAACGATTGATGATCATTCGAAACAGTAACAACCTCCTTAAATATTTTGTAAAATGAATTCGAGCGACATGAAATGCAACGAAGATATAAAACTATTGCAACAAAAGTGGATGATAAGCGCAGATTGATCGGAATAGTCTTCGACCGGTTCTAAAGTACCGTTCGTCTCTCACACCCTTACCAGGCCGGCATGATAACTGACAAAGAGCTCTGCCTCTTAGCGGTAAAACACTGGCCGTAAAACCTTTCCACCAGCAGGCTCCGAACCGGCTACCACCGAGTCGAGTGCTACCGCACAAACGTATGTTAGCGACCTCGTCTGTGGAGGCGAGTAAGAAAAATAAATAGTAATTAGAGAGAGCGCTAAAGTCGAAGAGGGTATCCCAGAACGTTAGACACACACACACACACACACACGTGCACGCTCGCGCGTGTTTACGTTTCTGAAATGAAGTACAGACATATCCATCAATCCTCGACGCAAACGACTCTACTCCGCGTGTATACCCGTCATGCTTCGGAGGCAAATGCACGCCGTTCCTGCCCAGAAATCACTTAACCCGAATGACCGCAAACGTACCCCCTACTTATCTGGCTAACAAATTAGCCGTCCGCGAGACGTTAATGATAATTCAGTCTCCTCTCTGATAGTTCTGAGCTGCTACAGATTTATAATGCTGTACTACAGCCGGCCGTGGTGGCCGAGCGGTTCTAGGCGCTTCAGTTCGGAACAGTGCGACTGCTACGGTCGCAGGTTTGAATGCTGCCTCGGGAATGGACGTGTGTGGTGTCCTTAGGATAGTTAGGTGTAAGTAGTTCTAAGTTCTAGGGGACTGATGACCTCAGATCTTAAGTCCCATAGTGCTCAGAGCCATTTTTTTGCTGTACTACAGATATGTCTGTAACCCGCGTTCTGCAGAGGCAGTCAGTGCATATGTTATCAGCTGCATATTTGAGACTTCACATGTATGATCAAAAGCAGCGAGTGTAAAATAATGATACGTTAAACTCAATGCTAGCGGTTAATATAAAAGGACAATTTTGAAAACGAGAAAAATATTGATGTTAATTATTGCTTTAAATCCCCCCTGAAAAAGAAGCTGTGTGTGTGTGTGTGTGTGTGTGTGTGTGTGTGTGTGCGTGCGTGTGCGTGTGCGTGTGTGTGTATGTAGACTGTGAAAAGCATGTATTAAGTGTGTGTCTGCGATAGACGCTCTTGCAATTTCTTATCGGCACTGATACAAATCTCCTTTTTATGAAAGCTTAACACAGTGGCAAGTGCGAATGAATCAGCGACAAATAAATTATTATTCAAATATTTTTTATTACAGTCATTTGCCGCATTTTTTAGAAAATTATTACCAATTCGTTCATATTGTGAATACTTTCAGATCTGTTAAAACAAATGTCCGCAGCTCGTGGTCGTGCGGTAGCGTTCTCGCTTCCCACGCCCGGGTTCCCGGGTTCGATTCCCGGCGGGGTGAGGGATTTTCCCTGCCTCGTGATGACTGGGTGTTGTGTAATGTCCTTAGGTTAGTTAGGTTTAAGTAGTTCTGAGTTCTAGGGGACTGATGACCATAGATGTTTAGTCCCATAGTGCTCAGAGCCATTTGAACCATTTTTTTTTTTGTTAAAACAAATTAAGTGCTAAGTTTGAACTTATGTAACTAATTTCAAACCTACGTATGAAAAATATTATGGTGTATACGAATGCAGACCAATCCGTCAGTTTCATGTGCTATGGCCAGCCTCCATGGGTCAGTAATATCCATACGTTCTACAGTCATAAATATAAGGTATGGGGGAAAGCGTATTAGGAGGTGTCAGATGATACAGAGATAATCTTTTTGTTCAAGGAAGCTCTGGATTTTTATTTAAAAATGTTTTGGTATGTAAAACATTTTCCATTATCTTGTGTCATAGTTATTCACTGGCATAAAGAAAGTAGACAAAGAAATGAAATCACTACTGTAGCAAGATATTAGGATAGGTCCACTTATTTATTTTGAAACTGACGTGAACAAATTTACACTGAATGCTATTTTTCAACGAAACAGGAAAGTGAAAACTGTAATTATTAAATCTTAAGCTTCTACATAATACCAGAGTATTATTTTTGGTAACGCTTTTATACAATAATAGTTGTTTCTCTTATACTGACAGACGAGGAAATCCATCGAGACAATGCAATAAGTAGACACGCGCGCAGCGCAGGTACGGATGCCGTAGTCGAGAATGCAAGTGCTGCACACTGCAGCAGTCCAAGCCAAACGTCTCATAAGATTCTTTTGAATGAGAGTTGACATCAATGGTGATACCATACATCCTAAAAAATGTCTATGGAAAACTTTAACAATAGATGCGGCCGCGTGCGCGCGTGCTGTCATGACACAAGCAGCCGAGTCAATGGTTGTTGTGACAGCTAGGACAGCTTGTTTTGACAGTTCTGAAGGACGCTGAGGTGGACGAGGGTCACGGCTGCATCAGTAGGTGGTGAGACCTTTGACGCGCAATGCTAGGCAGAGCTCAAAATATGAGAAATCCAGAGTGCGGGTCAACTAGCCGGAGACACAGGACAAATCTTGGGGAAAACCCGACCGTTTGAACTATCCAGGGAGGGTAGCCTCCATGGCCGAACCAACTGAATAAAGAAAATACGAAATAAGGGCAACTCTAAATAGAAACTGAACCAAACGTGTAACAGAGAAACCGGTCGCATGGTTTCAAAGGCAAAAATTAGTCGAGTACATGAAGGAACACGCGCTCTCTGTACAAGAGTTAGTTTACCAGCTGTTAGATATGAAATGTTTTCGATATAAAATGATTTTTTAGAAATTATTAGGTCCCTAATGCCGTATCAGGCAAGTGTAGTACCAATGGACAGGGCGCACTGATCACTGTGGAAGAATTCTATAGATATTCTGTAAATATCACAAATTTTAAATAAAGACCAGATGTAGATTTCGCACATGAAAAGGCGAATTTTCTAGTAAACAAAACATGAAAAAGTGGCAGTAACGACTTCATTAGTAAATGCAGGTAACTGGAGAAGTATGATGTTATTAGTTTGGCTTCAAATGGTTCAAATGGCTCTGAGCACTATGCGACTTAACTTCTGAGGTCATCAGTCGCCTAGAACTTAGAACTAATTAAACCTAACTAACCTAAGGTCATCACACACATCCATGCCCAGGCAGGATTCGAACCTGCGGCCGTAGCAGTCGCACGGTTCCAGACTGCGCGCCTAGAGCCGCGAGACCACCGCGGCCGGCCTTTCGGTTGTCAGTTGGAGCAGAGTTCATTACTGAGAGGACGTAAGTGCGGCTGCAAGTCGCCTCGTGTGTGGACTCGCAAAATTTTCGAGTGTCATAATTTCGAGGAATTAAGAAATATTCTTAGCTTGCGTTATATTAAATGTCTGTAGGTGTATCAATTGCCAGTGTGTTTTGTAACGCATATCTGGAGACGGGGAGCACCAAAACGCTTGAAGGGTGGAAAAAAGTTGAAAAATAATGTTTGTGCACAAACTTCGCACAATCTTCTTTCTTCTTCAAAACTTTCTGGAGAATGCCTAGAACAGTTGGTTTAGATATGTTTGTTCCACTGCGATGTGTGGCACAACAACGTTGACACACTACGGCCGCACGTCCAGTCCGTATGACTGCCTGCCCACAGTTGACTGATTGAATCCACAGCTGTTGTTTACAGTTGTCACTTCAAGACGCCACCGTAGTTACTGCGCTGACGTCGCTAATACGCCAGGAATAAAATTACTCCCGGAACTTCTTGGAGGAATGCACAGTCATTGATTAGTGGTGTAGTACTGCTCTTTGGCGTAACATAGGTAAGGGATCAATATTTGCCTTACAGTGTAAAGTAGCTCGGTAGTTCGGTAGTAACTGTAAGATTAGGAATCCAGAATCCTGTGGCACAGTCCAAAGTGGGACCTAGGACTGTTTCCTGTCATTGCATTGTGTCACCTGTGGCAATGATCTATATTTGGAAAACTGCAAGTTTGCACAGTTGTTCGAAATCCAAGCTAAACTGGAGGCCCCATCGTAATTGTTTGGGTAGATCATCTGAAATGTGTGGGAAGGGCAAAAGATGTATGTCATCTGCTACCAATTGCTGGTGTTCATAAAATTCCACGTTGTTGTGGCCAAGTATGCATTGCACCCACGAAAACAAGCCTCAACGCTCACTTAGCCAAACATGAAGGCAACTTTGTTTTAGGACAAACTGCTAAATCGGTCCCAGCGGAACGTGTTCTTCAGATTGGAAACCACGCAATGAAATTTAATAAGACTAGTATTTTAGCTAAGACAACGCAGAATCACGCACCGCTGAATGCAGAGGCAATACAGATAATGATAATTTAACAGAAAAAAGCAGGAACTAAATAAAAATAAATTTTGATTCCGATTTTGCGCCAACGCAGTAGTAATACATAGCTTTTAGTCTATAGCAGTGATCTCTATTCAACCTGGATGTAGAAGTCTGGTCTCTGAATATAGAACTGCAGCGTGTCTGCAAATACACGTGCTTTGCATCGTCCGCCATATTGTAGTTTGGCAAACAAATTTCCATCGGTCTGTATGTGACAAAGAATTGCAGATTGATTTCTTGTTTTGAACTTTATGGCAACATATGAAGTAATAGCCTTATGAGGTAGAGCAATTGAAAAGTATTTTCTTTTCGTGTTCTAGTGACATTTCCTAGCAGCCATGTTGTAGTTTGGCAAGAAACGAAATACGAGCATCTATAGCTGGCACGATAGAATAGCTGGAGTTCAACATCCAGGTAGCATAGAGGTCACTGGTCTATAGCGATGTCACTAACCCTCACGTACCGAGTGGTGTTGCCCTCTGCACAGCTTCATAAATTCAGGGCTGCTTTGAGCTTTCGAGGCAGCTATCGATTCACCTCTGAAGATGTCTTCCGCAGATGAGAACGTCTCAAAAAATAATTAATGTAGAGTTGTGAGATTTCGGGAATGCACTTGCTATGTCACGTGCGTAAGTGGTTAACATTGCATGATTACAGGTTAATGTAAGGGCGAGATAAGACTTTGAAAATGTGAAACGCTGGTACATTAATAACGAATGTAGCCGCCTTAATCTTGAATGCAAGTAACCAAACGAGCATGCATTGTGTTGTACAGTTGCCGGGTGTCAGTTTGTGGGATGCAGTTCCGTGCCTGTTGCACTTGGTTGGTCAATACAGGGACCACAAATGCTGTGTGTGGATGACGCTTGTGTAGTATTCCGATGATGTTCCATGTGTGCTCGATTGGAGACGTATCGAGCAGACCAAGCCAACATGTCCACACTGTGTAGAGCACGTTGTGTTACAACAGCGGTATGAAGTTGTTGGAGAGCACCCCCTGGAATGAAGTTCATCTTCGGCAGCACTACGGGTTGAATTACCAGATAAATGTACACACACGCATGGATGACAGATGCATTACAGTGTCCCAGTGAAATGCTGCAGCAACTGGAGACGTACTCCAAAGTTGAAGTATGTGGGGCAGTACGATTCCTGTGGGCAAAGCTTCTAAATTGTACCCAGATTCACTGTGGAATTTTGGTGGTATATGGACCAAAGCAAAGACTCCTCCAGCCGCAGTGAAATGGTGCCAAAAACTTGACCAAGACCGTTCAGGTGTTGTTGATGCTGCTCGCGAAGGATGGCATAAACATCGGCCTCAGACGACAGTGCCCAGGTAGTGGACGAACTGATTTGCAGGTATCGCGGAGTTTCCAACAATGAGAACGTTCACATAGCGGTTCTTGAAATGTTACGTGACGAATTTCTTCTAGAGGAATTGGACCAATGATTAAGTTTCCGATCTTTGTTTACAGAGACTTGGTAGCTACGTTGAAAAATATTGTCACACATCTGTGCCATTTTGAACTGCGGTGCAGCACTAAGAAAATTACTTAATTTGCCACAATAATGTGTAATTTTTAGAAGTCCTCTCCTAAATCGTTTCAAATGTCGGAGAAAGACAGAGGGCGTACTATCTCTACTGCGGCAGAACCTAGTAAAACACAATTATTTGCACGCCGATCTTCTGGTACTGTATATTACTTTATTTTTACGCCCCACGTATTGCTCCCCAATATTCCACGTTCAGTGTCGAATCCGCAGATTATTGCCCACATGTGCAGCTTTCACGACGTATTTCGTAACCCCTCGCTTTTTGTGCCATCCTGTATCAACACATTACATCAGCAAACTAAAAGCGCCAGCTACCGTGCTGACATCATCGATAGCGACACACGGCCTCAGATAATTTCAATGAATTTTCGATCTCCGGATGCCAACGATTAGGGCAGGTCTTCACGAGAAAGTGCCACAAAATTAACATCGTTAACGTCGTTGCATACGGTCGCTGTTTAAAGCGCAATAGCCTTCTTCCGTTATGTCCACTCAGCGCAGCTGAAAATGGGATAATTGGGAATAACTGTATATAGCCTCATTAACATTGTAAGTCCGAGGATCGGTGGCCACAGGACCAGTTCGCGTCGCGATGCGCCAGATGCGCGTCAGATCAACAGATAGCAGAGGGAGTGAGGGTATTACACCTTCCTGTTTTGGTTAAATTAATAAATTTAGTCTCCACAGCGGCTGCGAGTGGTTACGAGCACTTAAAGCAGGTGTTTGATATTTTATATACTTCCTTAAATCATGCTTTAATTAGATCCGTTTCCAGCTGTTTGTCCTCGTTTGTGGCCGCTCGTCATTGTTTCACAAAGGCAGTTTCTTAGGCGGGTTTCGGAATTAAGAAAAAAAGTGGAGAAAAGGAGATAGCAATAATTGATTTTTTTTTTTACTACCTATGGGTAATGAAATTGATTCAGGAATATCGTACAGTCTTCTAAAACCAAATGAAGGTACGTTATGAACCTGTCGTACAACATTGTTAACTAAGAGAACTCTTAAGATCTGAGTCACAGCCGGCCGCTGTGACCGAGCAGTTCTAGGCGCTTCAGTCCGGAACCGAGCTGCTGCTACTGTCGGAGGTTCGAATCCTGCCACGGGCATGGATGTGTAGGATGTCCTTAGATTAGTTAGGTTTACGTAGTTCTATGTCAAGGGGACTGATGACTTCAGATGTTAAGTCCCATAGTGCTTAGCGCCATTTGAACCATTTTCTGAGTCTCATTTTCCTCTTTCCGTCACGATGGATTAGACTGAAGAGTATAACTCGTTTGTAGAATTATTCGTTTCATTTATTCGTATGCATTTATATTATTTGGGTCGTGCAATCTTAGCTTGCAAGACATGGAGGCGTGTCAGACCGGAATCGCGCGGCATATTAACGACGGTTCGGGTGGTAAAAACTGGCCAGTCTGAGGGTGCTTTTTAGGTGATAGTATAAGCAAACATTGGGCTGGTCCACATTATCCGCCTCAGGAAATACTACACAAAAAGCGGTAACATACGACATACAGAACAAAATTTACACGATTCACAGACGGACGGCGCACGCGAGTTCCCTCCCTAACGACTTCAGCGACGGGATAGGCTTCGGAGCACAAAATTCAGTAAAATAAAGTCTGTCAAGTCACAGAAAACAACGGACTGCATACGACGGAATAAACGCTTGGGAAGAGGGAGATTCATTTTAATAGGAAATATTAAGGCCATGAGAGACTGTGTTACATCTAACAATGCATCCTTTATGTACCGGATGGGCAAAATTAAACTGGACCGCAAAATGCTTCATGCAACTTAAGATGGACAACCGAACTTAAAGCTGGGGCAGGTGGGTTGCCTACCTTAAGGAGCAGGAAGAATTTATCGGGCTAGTTTCATTTTACCTACCCTGTATTATGCTAATATTGAATACGATACCAGAACTAGCATACACGAATGCTAAGAGTAAAGAGATGAATGTTGTGTGCGTATGGATTCAGAGTTTCAAAAGACGAGATCATGTTATCCAAGAGATTACTCGTTCCATATTGCATTGTCACTTTTTTGCCCATCTTAAGACTACAGTGCGGTAAACACAGTATTACATCTCTTCCAACCTTGTGCTAATTTTCCATCTCTACATCTACTGCACCTGACGTCTTCTATAATTTTTCACAAATCGAAATCTTCGTCCAATACCAACTTAATAATTCCGGTACACCCCATCCCAAGTCTCAGTGATCTGCCAGTTTATTCTGCTGCAATTTTTGACAGAATAAGTCTTGCCTCATCCATTATTTGCACTGCAGCTACATTTTGTACATTAACTCTCCATTTAATTTCTATTACATTGCTGTATTACATAAAGTCAGATGTTTTCTTGTTTTTTCTCCCCCTACTTTCTCAAGGCATTTATTTCGGTTCCACAGTAAGTTGTGTGACATGTAAATACTTTAAAAATCTTTTTCCTAGTTTGTGTGTTAATATTTGATGCAAGCAGACTGTTTATCCGCTTACATCAATCTATTTGGAATGTATTATTTGGTTTGCTCTTCAGTAATCAGGTTACACAGATTGAATTCTTCCGCTTTTTCTTTTGTCTCTCCTAATTCCGATATTTTACACGGTGCTGTTTACTTATCTAGAGCCTTTCTTTTTCGTTGTGTTTTATTTAACTCACCTGCCCCGATAACAATGTTTGGTGAAGCGCCGCTTCCGGCACAGGGAAGTGCATCGGGCTCCGGATCGACTCCGTCCGGCTGGTAAACGGCGAGGATCGGTGCGCCGGCTAGCCTGGATCTGGTTTTTAGGCGGTTTCCCACATCCCACTAGATGACTGCCAGCCTGGTACTCAATTCCCGCCACAGTTACATTTTTCGCGAATATTTAGAAAACTTTTGCTCCCTTTTACATGAATATCACTACTCGCAGAGAGTGCCCCCACGTATTCCGTCCCAGGAGTTAATGGTGTGGCGACATGAAGCATATCCATCCACCCCATCAATAAACCATTCAAAACCCGTTAATAAACGTACCGACCCTGCGCCAAACCGTGACAAAGGAACAAGAAAAATGAGTAGTAGTTCTGATTTTCTTAACTCAAATTCAACACCAATCGTGCTGCCCATTCTGCTCAGCAATTATTCAGTGTTATCGTTATTCTCAGTCTGAGTACCTATGCTGTTTGTTGTGGTATTCTAAGTGTATGAGCTTTTATGCCTTTATAGAAATTTCATTGCAGGACCGTCAATAGTTCTTCGATACAGAAGTTAAACTACCTTACAGTATTCTTAATACAAATGGGTGTTGAAACTTCCTGGCAGATTAAAACTGTGTGCCCGACCGAGACTCGAACTCGGGACATTTGCCTTTCGCGGGCAAGTGCTCTACCATCTGAGCTATCGAAGCACGACTCACGCCCGGTACTCACAGCTGTACTTCTGCCAGTATCTCGTCTCCTACCTTCCAAACTTTACAGAGGCTCTCCTGCGATACTGGCAGAAGTAAAGCTGTGAGTACCGGGCGTGAGTCGTGCTTTGGTAGCTCAGATGGTAGAGCACTTGCCCGCGAAAGGCAAAGGTCCCGAGTTCGAGTCTCGGTCGGGCACACAGTTTTAATCTGCCAGGAAGTTTCATATCAGCGCACACTCCGCTGCAGAGTGAAAATCTCATTCTGCAAATGGGTGTTCCTTGATTTTTTTTTTCACATCCAGTTGACTTTCGTCCCTACACTTTAGCCGCAATCTTCTAAATTGTTTTACGAACTTCTACTCTGACCTTAAAATGTTGAAGATTTCTCAACTTACGCAAACACTGTGTAAAAAAATCCGATTTCTTTCTTTTCTGTTTTTTTTTTAATTTTGTCTCCTATTAAGATGCATAGATTATTCTTGAATATACTTAATATGTAGAAAGAAGAGTCATTCAGTACATGATCTTCTTATCTTATTAAGTCGGTTTTTCATATCTACACATGAGACACACGTGATGCAGAAACTGACCTTCAGACTGTTCTCATTCTCGTATTTTTACTTGTTCTTTACCTGCAAATGAACATTTATACAGAAAATAATGAAAGAAATGAACTAAGATCTAGTGTAATGCGACTGTAACAGGACGAGCCTATCCGATGCCTGGCAGATTTGTGCAGGACCCACGCAACGTTATTACTGCTGCACTGAGATTTAGTCCTTGGCCCACTAAGCCGGCGCCAGGGTGGAATCACCCTTACTTTTTAAAGCAAGTATATTACTGCGCTCTTGATAGGCGGTGAGCGCCTTTCCCAAGATGAAATTTTTCGATCCGGTTACTTAAGTAAATCTGATCTGACCGGCGGACGTTGAAGTGGAGACTGGAAGCGACCGCGCGCCGTGGATGGGGCCTGATAGTCATGCTATCTAGCGACACCCCGCCGCCGCTCTTGTTTCTTCTTGATTGATATGAGCGTCCCAAATTAATTAGGCAGCGTTGCCCGCCGTAATTGGGTATTAACGCAAGCTAATTAACACGGCTATTGGCGTGCCCCTGATCATCGCAATTACGGGCGCGAAGGCTCTTTCGGCGTTTAATCTATCACGCTTAATGACGCCCAGCAGGAGCGAAGCCACCCACGCGGTGCTCAGTCCTGGAGCAGCGGCTCTTGCCGCATAAAGCCCGTCTGCTCTGCACCCACACAACAACTTCCACTGGCAAAGTCCCATACGCAAGTGCTGCCAAGGAGACGACAAAACTACGGAGAGTCAAAGTGTTTCATAAACGGATTAATTTACCCGAGCAATTTAATCGACGACTGATGGTGCCCAAGTGATCATATTCTCTACTCTGTGATTAATAATGGGTTTTTACTGGTTTATAATCTTTTCTTTTTTTTCATAAAAGTATTTTGGCCTAATGTGGAGCGCAGGAAACAAAAGTTTTTCCGGTTGGTCTCCCCCCCCCAGAATCTCTTCATCTTTCGCTGCGGTTCCTCCTTTCCTTCTGTCTAGATGAACTTGCTCCTTTTCCTGGAACCCCTTGAATTTGTTAACCTTCATACTAAATACCTCCTTATTCCAAGTGTCTTTCTGACTTATCTCAACTTCCTCCATGACCTTTCTTATTTCTTGATCCCGTTTTGTGGCCACCTTTAGATTGGTGATGTTACTAAAGTTTTTTTTCTTTTGTCAGTCTGCATTCGCTTATTTTGAAAAGGTGCCCATAAAACTTCAGTCTTCTCTTGCCTATAGTGTCTGCGATCTTCTCCACCTGTTTATACAGATCTTCATTTTCCTCTTTTTTCATGTACCGTAGTTACTTTTCTTAAGGTCCGAGGATCCTCCTTAAAAATTTTTTCTTTCCATCTTCTCTACTTCTTCCCTTTTCTCCGTCGCGAGGGTTAGCCGAACGGTCTCTGGCACCTTGTCACGGACCGCGCCGCTTCCCCCGTCGGAAGTTCGAGTCCTCCCTCGGGCAGTCCGCGGCTCGTGGTCTCAAGATCGCGTTCTCGCTCCCCGAGCACGGGGTCCCGAGTTCGTTTTCCGGCGGGGTCAGGGATTTTCACCTGCCTCGAGATGACTGGGTGTTTGTGTTGTCCACATCATTTCATCATCATTCCTGAAAGTGGCGAGATTGGTCTGAGCAAAAGTTGGGAATTTGTACGGGCGCTGATAACCGTGCAGTTGAGCGGCCCACAAACCAAACATCATCATCATCACATCATCATCATCATCATCATCCCTCGGGCATAGGTGTGTGTGTGTGTTGTCCTTAGTGTAAGTAAGTTTAAGTTAGATCAAGTAGTGTGTAAGCTTTGGGACCGATGACCTCAGCAGTTTGGTCCCATAAAACCTTACTACAAATTTCCAAATTTTCTTTCTTCTCCTTTGTTATTCATTATCAGACATTCTGAATTGTAAAGTGCTTCTGACCTAAAAATCTTTACACGGTAGGAGATTGTTCTTTTCCTATACACTCCTGGAAATGGAAAAAAGAACACATTGACACCGGTGTGTCAGACCCACCATACTTGCTCCGGACACTGCGAGAGGGCTGTACAAGCAATGATCACACGCACGGCACAGCGGACACACCAGGAACCGCGGTGTTGGCCGTCGAATGGCGCTAGCTGCGCAGCATTTGTGCACCGCCGCCGTCAGTGTCAGCCAGTTTGCCGTGGCATACGGAGCTCCATCGCAGTCTTTAACACTGGTAGCATGCCGCGACAGCGTGGACGTGAACCGTATGTGCAGTTGACGGACTTTGAGCGAGGGCGTATAGTGGGCATGCGGGAGGCCGGGTGGACGTACCGCCGAATTGCTCAACACGTGGGGCGTGAGGTCTCCACAGTACATCGATGTTGTCGCCAGTGGTCGGCGGAAGGTGCACGTGCCCGTCGACCTGGGACCGGACCGCAGCGACGCACGGATGCACGCCAAGACCGTAGGATCCTACGCAGTGCCGTAGGGGACCGCACCGCCACTTCCCAGCAAATTAGGGACACTGTTGCTCCTGGGGTATCGGCGAGGACCATTCGCAACCGCCTCCATGAAGCTGGGCTACGGTCCCGCACACCGTTAGGCCGTCTTCCGCGCACGCCCCAACATCGTGCAGCCCGCCTCCAGTGGTGTCGCGACAGGCGTGAATGGAGGGACGAATGGAGACGTGTCGTCTTCAGCGATGAGAGTCGCTTCTGCCTTGGTGCCAATGATGGTCGTATGCGTGTTTGGCGCCGTGCAGGTGAGCGCCACAATCAGGACTGCATACGACCGAGGCACACAGGGCCAACACCCGGCATCATGGTGTGGGGAGCGATCTCCTACACTGGCCGTACACCACTGGTGATCGTCGAGGGGACACTGAATAGTGCACGGTATATCCAAACCGTCATCGAACCCATCGTTCTACCATTCCTAGACCGGCAAGGGAACTTGCTGTTCCAACAGGACAATGCACGTCCGCATGTATCCCGTGCCACCCAACGTGCTCTAGAAGGTGTAAGTCAACTACCCTGGCCAGCAAGATCTCCGGATCTGTCCCCCATTGAGCATGTTTGGGACTGGATGAAGCGTCGTCTCACGCGGTCTGCACGTCCAGCACGAACGCTGGTCCAACTGAGGCGCCAGGTGGAAATGGCATGGCAAGCCGTTCCACAGGACTACATCCAGCATCTCTACGATCGTCTCCATGGGAGAATAGCAGCCTGCATTGCTGCGAAAGGTGGATATACACTGTACTAGTGCCGACATTGTGCATGCTCTGTTGCCTGTGTGTATGTGCCTGTGGTTCTGTCAGTGTGATCATGTGATGTATCTGACCCCAGGAATGTGTCAATAAAGTTTCTCCTTCCTGGGACAATGAATTCACGGTGTTCTTATTTCAATTTCCAGGAGTGTATGTATTCTGTGCTGTCCTGTATGCTAGTTCTATCTTTCTGCCTCGTCTTATGTTTGCTTCTTTATCAATCACATTCAATCGGATTCATTCACAATCTGAATTAGTTTCTTTTTCTGTTTTTTCCGAGCCTTGTACTCAGATCAGTCTCGCTATCATGTTTGTTCTCTACGTATTTTCTTTTATCATAAGTCCTGTTTGTTCAGTTAAGTCGTGTAGTTTTCCGAGTATTATTAGAGCTTCTTCTTTATCGTTGGCTAACAATGAGAAATCATCAACGAACACTAGGCACTCCACCTTGAGCCCAGCTTGGACTTAGATTCCTTCTACTCCTTCTTTCGTAGCTTCCTTCTATGTTTCCCTTACTTTTTCCGGGACGATGTTAGTCAAAATGAGTGATAGTCTGTCTCCTTACCTATCTGTTATCCTAATCTTAATGGGATCTGAAATTTCTCCATGAAATTTTAGTTTGGAAATGGTTTCCATTAGCGTTTGTTTTATAATTGCCCTGGGTTTTCCATCCATTCCTAATTCTTCAAAAACTCTAAAGAGCTTCTGCTGGTCGACCAAGTCATAAGTTTTTCTAAAGTCAATTGATTTATGTTTATTAAAACTCAGCTGCGATTTAACATATGCGCTTGTAACCTATAACGGTTCTTTCCTGTCTTCAGATCTTTTCGGATTATTGGCTCTGAGCACTATGGGACTTAACATCTATGGTCATCAGTCCCCTAGAACTTAGAGCTACTTAAACCTAACTAACCTAAGGACATCACACAACACCCAGTCATCACGAGGCAGAGAAAATCCCTGACCCCGCGGGGAATCGAACCCGGGAACCCGGGCGTGGGAAGCGAGAACGCTAGCGCACGTCCACGTTTTCGGATTATTAAAATAAATAAATACAAAAAATGACGCACCACGAAGGAGCTATGCAAATAGGCACAAACTGATATTCATACAGGTATCGACGGAAAATGCAAAATGGAAAACTTTGGCTGACAATGGAAGAATGTGTGACGCTGCAGCGCAGTTTCACCGCGCAGCAAGCAAAGATAGTAAACAGAGGACTATCGATACCATGGCATAAGGTCTTTGCGAATTTCATTCACGGACAGTAACTATGCCTCGCAGACAGGCGCGTGAGAGAGAACGAGTAAATTGTGCTCAAAAAATGGCTCTGAGCACTATGGGACTTAACTTCTGTGGTCATCAGTCCCCTAGAACTTAGAACTATTTAAACCTAACCAACCTAAGGACATCACTCACATCCATGCCCGAAGCAGGATTCGAACCTGCGACCGTAGCGGTCACGCGGTTCCAGACTGAAGCGCCTTTAACCGCACGGCGACACCGGCCGGCAATTGTGCTCGAAAAAGCTGGTTGTAGTAGTCAGTGAATCGCTAGACATTTGAACAGCGGCGGTGCTACTATTCGACTACGTTGGCAGGAATGAGTGAACTATTTCCGAAAACAACGTCAAGAAGAAATCTGTCGACCTAGGTAGACGACAGAAGCTGAGGACAGTCTAGGAGGCTCTCAGAGCCCCGGATTCATCATTATCGCTGAGATACGACTGGTACTTCTGCGACCATGACGACCATGGACGGCTGACAGAAAGTGGGCTGAGCTCAAGTCACCCCTTACGCCAATTACCATTCACCCCTGCGCACCAACAAGCCCTTTTGTGGTGGTGTCAGGCACATTCGGCCTGGAATGAGCCCCATAATCAGGGAAGACGTGTCTGGAGATGCCCCGCACAGTGGTGGGGTTCCAACTTGACTGTCGCCCGCCATACGACCTGACAACCAGGAACGAGACAGGGGTGCCATTTCCCTTGGCAGCAGGACCCTTTATCATCCGCGGCGCACTCACAGCACAGCGGTACGTCGACGGTATTCTACGCTCCGTTTTGTTGTCTTTCATGAAAAGCCATCCTGGGCTTACACTTCAGCAAGGCAATCCCCGCCTGCACAGAGCGAAAGTTTCTACTGCTTGTCTTCGCGCTTGCCAGACTCTACCTTGGCCAGCATGGTCATCAGCTCTCTTCCCAACTGAGAGCGCTTGGAGCATTATCGGCGGAGCCGTCCAAACACGTTGATGATCCACAGCTCCAATTGGACATACTTTGGCAGAATATCCCTGAGGGGGACACCCAATAACTCTGTAAATCAATGCCAAGCCGAATACCTGGTTTCATATGGGCCAGAGGTGGACCAACGAGTACTGAATTTCTCATTGTGTGAAGCTGTATCTCTTAAATAAATCACCCATTTTTCTGAAACTGTAATCATTTGTTTGTCTGTGCATGTACATGACATCTACCGATTTCCGCCCATTCGGATCATTCGTCTTTTTCTTTTTATTTTTTCATTATTTTTTTAAAATGGATAAAGTAACGTGTCAGCTTCCCTGTATGGCTGCCTATTCGTGAAAATACCGATTTGCTGTATCAAAAAGAATCATCCGATTTAAAGAAAATCATAACTATTATATTATTTGAGATATGTGCGTGAACTACATTCTGTTGTAACGAGCAAACTCTCGAGTTTTACATGGTTCCCGCTAGGTAGCAGCAGCGTGCGCCCACTTCAGTTCTAGTATAAATGTGAGCGGGACAACAGAAAGCATTTTGTGTGCAACGTTTTGCGCAATGCCGGTCAGTAATAACTGTTCAGCGTTACTTTCGTGCTAGGTATGGTGTGGATCCTCCGACAGCACAGACCATTAGACGATGGCATGAACAGTTCTGAGAATCAGGTAGTTTGTGTAAAGCCAAATCGCCGGGCCGTCCCCGAGTGTCTGACACAGACGTCGAACGCATCCACCCTAGTTTCACAAGGACTCCGCAGAAATCCGTTCACCTTGCAGTTCGGCAGCTCAACTGGCCCCCGATGTCCATCTGGCGTGTGTTGTGTCGACGTTTACACATGAAACCATACAAAATTCAGCTAGTTCAAGTTCTTCGTGAAGGTAACAAACAATAACGTGTGGAGGGAGATCTGTAATTTCGTTCTTGGAAGGATAGAGGATGACCGTTTTCTTCCACGCTTAGCGTTTACAGACACCGCAACATTCCATTTAAATGGAAAGTTATAATATGAGAATATGTGGTACGGAACAACCACATGAAGTTGTACAACATGAGAGGGACTCTCCAAAATTTAATGTGTTCACGGGAAAAAGGCGTAGGGTCAATTTTTCTTTGCTGAGAACACTGTTACAAGAAGCACATATCTCGATACGGTTGAGAGTTTTCTTTTCCCAAAGTTGCAAACTGATTCGAAAGACTACATTTACCAACAGAATAGGGCACGGCCTGACTGTCATCTGGAAGTGCGGTAATTTTTAAATCAAAGGATTACTGAAAGATGGATCGGTCGCACTGGACCAAATGATTCAGTTTCACATTACCGGCCTCCAAGGTCACTCGACCTGACTGTATGTGATTATTTCTTGTGGGCGTTTATAAACGACTCTGTTTATGTGCCCCCGTTACCAACGACAATGAAGTAACTGAGACATCGCATAACAGCAGCTGTGGAAGCTGCAACTCAAGCTATGCTCGCTGCACTGTTGGAACAATTTGAATACAGCATTGACGTATGTCGTACATCTCAAGAGGAGGCATATTGAACACCTATGAAAAGGATGGAAAAAAAAACTTTTTGAGTTTCCCGTTCATCGCCCGCCGTTGTGGCCGAGCGGTTCTAGGCGCTGTGTGTGTGATGTCCTTCTGTTTGTTATGTTTAAGTAGTTATAAGTTCTAGGGGACTGATGACCTCAGATGTTAAGTCCCATAGTGCTCAGAGCCATTTGAACCATTTTTTTCCCGTTCATCAAAACACAAAAATTCATTGTGCTCGTTTATTAGTTTCAGAAATATAGAAATACCAAATCGAATGATTTTTTTTAATACACCCCGTACTGCCCTTTTCGCATTACGTGCCCACAACGCTACCGTGAGGCGTTCAGTCTTGTGGTGAAGCTCTTCAGCATACGTTGGAAGTGAATCCCCAGGGAAAAAAGTACACTCGCTTTCTGAAAGGCGCCGGTTCGTATCCCCAGTCCAGTCGCCCACATATAGAATTTTTATTTGTTCGTCATAATTGTTTAAGGCCGGGAAGGACGATGCCGATTTCTTTCCCCTGTCCGAACTTGTGTTCCGTCTACAAGGACGCGGCGCTGCTCCCTAGTCGTGGTTCCCGGCTTTGTAAGCCAGAGAGACGCACTCGGCGGCAGCAGCGGTGTGCGAGCACGGAGGGCGGCTCCCGGGCAGCGGCTCGTTAGGCGGAGCAGGTGTCGGGCTTGTTTATGGCTTCATCTGGCGGCTATCTCGCGCGCCGTGTCGTCGCCTGTGTTTACAGGAGCCGGGGTCGCCGAACCCTATAGCCCGCGCCTAATGCGAGGGTCAACCGGTCGCCCGCCACCTGTCTTACACACCGCCAGCGCCTCACAGTCTACCCTGGCAAGCAGAGAAGCGTCTCTTGCAGTGCTGCCACGACTGTGGTGGTCCGTTTGGTTTGTAGATTCTGCGTGAGGCGATTTCAGACAGGCTACAACCGCCTCATTCCAAACGCGAACGCGTAGCTGAATGTGGACGTGAACGAGGACGTGGTTTCTAGCATGACTGGCGAGTTAGCTGTCGTCGGTTGCGATTGGACTGTCTTCCAACTACAGTTAGTGGCGGCATCTGACGCTCCAACGCCCCTTCGAAAAAAGTGGTTCAAATGGCTCTGAGCACTATGGGACTTAACATCTGAGGTCACCAGTCCCCTAGAACTTATAACTACTTAAACCTAACTAACCTAAGGACATCACACACATCCATGCCCGAGGCAGGATTCGAATCTGCGACCGTAGCGGTCGCGCGGTTCCGGACTGAAGCGCCTACAATCGCTCGCCCACACTGGCCGGCACGCCACTTCGACAAATGGGCCTTCTTGATATAGCTGATGATCCTTCATTAATATTTGTCGAAGATGCTTTGAGAAAACCACGAAAGGCAGTGTCGCGGTGGATTAATAGGCGCTTCATACGTTGAAGAAAGGGCTAGTCTTTCATTTCCTTATACAGAAAAATCTTTAACAACCAAAGTTTAGAACATTTTTTAGAAGTTATACTTAACTGGAAGTACATCTGTTATGTTCAGAGCATCTGCATAAATATCAATATTGATGTTGCACGAATTTGTTACTTTCATGTATCTAGATTCGATTTCTGTTCGGACATAAAGTAATAGTGAACAATTTAGAATAACAGGATGGCTTAACCTAATAAAAACAACAAGTGCAGCAAACTGATATCATTTAAGAAATTTACCATGTCTACGGACCCAAATGCAGCTAAAATACTGGTATCTCTAGGGCCGTGGCACCTTCTTTATTCGGTAACTAATACATACGATATACGACAATTTTAGTCGTGAGTCGTGTCCGCACGCCTCATTGGGTAAGAATAGTGACCACGAAAGGCATGGTACCGGTTCGATTACTGGTGAGAGTCAAATTATTTGAAAATATTAGGCAACTCACCTTTGCATTGTTAAGATTTATTTATTTAATTATTTATCAGCTGTGTTTCGTAATCCATTTAAAAATCGTGTCTGTCAAGGAAGCTCAATAACCTCTTCATACAAAGTATTCTAGGAGGAATGGTCAATATTTAGGGATACGGCAGAAATGAACATTCGAAGCAGAAAAAGTCTAGCAACAGAGGCTTTATAAGACATGCGTTAAGATTGAAGAGCACTAGTTCATCTTCACTAGTGTGAGTGATGGCTGGGTGTTTTGTGCTGTCCTTAGGTTAGTTAGGTTTAAGTAGTTCTAAGTTCTAGGGGACTGATGACCATAGATGTTAAGTCGCATAGTGCTCAGAGCCACTAGTGTGGAACCAATCCCTTCAACTAACGCTCTTAAGGTATGTATTTTAGACCAGATCATATAAGACTATTTGGCTTCGAATGATAGTTCCTGTCATACACCTGAATACTGACCATTCTCCTTGGGATATAGTCTATGTATGAGTACTCTGCTTGTTTCCAAGACTGCTTCTCTACTTTAGAAATTAACTTTAAAATATTTTTGCGGATACTTTTATCAACACTAGATAGAATAATTGGTAGGAGAAATAGCAGGAGGGATGGGGAGAGAGGGGGAGGGGGGCGACATGTACTCTGTCGTCAGTTAACTCAAACATCTGCCTCAGATCGACAAAGAATGTACACGAGGTGTGGCAATAAAGAAACCGGACTCATGCTCTAACTCTTTATTGAAAAAACTTATACAATTGAAATGTTGTCCCCTTCAATTTAGATTAATTTTTATTTTCTGTAGTGTTTCTTCTTGGGGTAGATGTTTTCTCAAATACACCTACCTCTCAAGCACACTTAGAATATAATCACATTTTTCGTAGCGTCATTTTTTCTTCTAAAAATGACTGAGAAAGGCAACTCGACAGCCATTTACAGAGCCGCTCTACTGTGAAGCTCCCGGTCTTATTGAAAATGGGAGCTCAATACGGCAAGCATCCAAAGTTACCAGGTTTTGGGAGGCTGTCTTTCTTAAAATTGACAGTGGCAGTGAGCACCTGGGCCGATTTACAAAAACGTTTTTCATTTAAGGACACACAAGCAATAGTGGAGCACCACATTTCCCTCGATTTGTAACTGACTTTCCAAGTATTTATTTGTAATCATTTTTTTCTTCATTTGGGGGTAAAAGTACACACTGCGTAGTCTTGCACCAGACCCGCGTACTCTTTCCCAACAGAGTGATGTAAGAGTGGGCAAAAATTATCTTCTAGGAAAACTTTAATTGCCGGCCGGAGTGGCCGTGCGGTTCTAGGCGCTACAGTCTGGAGCCGAGCGACCGCTACGGTCGCAGGTTCGAATCCTGCCTCGGGCATGGATGTGTGTGATGTCCTTAGGTTAGTTAGGTTTAATTAGTTCTAAGTTCTAGGCGACTGATGAGCTCAGAAATTAAGTCGCATAGTGCTCAGAGCCATTTGAACCATTTGAACCCAAAACTTTTTTTACTCCTCCAATAATAACTGGATGATAACGAACCAAGATGTAAAACTAGGTGTTGCATGTGTTGCTGACATAATAATGTTGTAAGTGTTCTTTTTTTTAATACTTTGTAAAGCCAAAAACGCGTACTTTTACCACCACCTACCTTACATTTGTGAGAAATTAAAAATCCTATAAACGTCCTTATGATTTTATTTATTTTGTTGCACCCAGTTTCGGCGCTTCAGTGCACAATCTTCAGGCTGTAGTTGATGCGGAAGAGGTTGACACGATCCCCATATACAGGGTGATCAAAATGTCAGTATAAATTTGAAAACGTAATAAACCACGGAACAATGTAGATAGAGAGGAAAAAATTGACACACATGCTTGGAATGACACGGGGTTTTATTACAACAAAAAAAACAACGTTCACAAAATGTCTGACAGATGGCGCTGACAGCAAAACTGCTACCGTGACGGGTGACAGGTACGCTGAAATGTTACAGAATCGCATCATCCCCAGCCAGGCTGATAAACACCTGCTGTTTGCTGCCACGCGGCACCTACTGTTTGTATAAAGCGTTTATTTTGCATTTTGTTTACGACCTTCCACTAAGGAAGGGATTCTATTTGTGTTTATCTGCTCTGCATAGAAACTAACAGTTCTTGATCGTTAGGAGAGAAATTTATTTTGTACTTATTTGCTGCGCTTAGCTTTTAAATAGTTTTTCTGGGAAAACCTAGCGTAGTTTTCGCCTCTCGTATTTCAGTGAGTGTTTCTTGATTATCAGAGTAGCTCATCAGAAGATTATCTTGGGAATTTGTCACCGTATAGAGTAGGGTAAACATAGTCATGTGTAGGGACTGTGGTTGTTGTGAGCGGACGCAAGGAGAATTGGCCACTCTTCGGGGGCAGGTGGAGGCTTTGTCTGTTAGGCTCATCGAGCTCGAGGCGCAGGCGTCGGCTCGTAGTGGCGTTGGGGCAACTGTGGTGAGACCTATGCCTACTTCGGTAGCCTTGGAATCACATGGAACCCCTGATGTCGCTGCGTCTTCCGGCAGTGAGCATCTTACCGGTCAGCCATCACTCCAGGGTGAATGGCGGACAGTGGTGGGCTCGCGCGTGCCTGGCCGAAAGGCGAAGGTGGGATCTGGCCGCGTGGCAGCTGCCTTACCCCTTTCCAACAGGTACGGGGTGCTTCCTAGTGGTGATGACATCGTTTCCGAGCCACCACAGGATGCCTCGCCTGTTGGGCCAGTGGCCGATTCTCCGGCAAGGTCCCGACAGTCACAGAGGGCGGGCCTATTAGTTATAGGGAGCTCCAACGTTAGGCGGTTTATGGAGCCCCTCAGGAAAATAGCGGGTAGGTCGGGGAAGAATGCCAGTGTGCACTCGGTGTGCTTGCCGGGGGGTCTCGTCCGTAATGTGGAGGAGGCCCTTCCGGCAGCTATTGAACGCACTGGGTGTGACCGGCTGCAGATAGTAGCACATGTCGGAACGAATGACGCCTGCCGCTTGGGTTCTGAGGCCATCCTTGGTTCCTTCCGGCGGCTGGCTGATTTGGTGAAGACAACCAGCATCGCACGCGGAGTGCAAGCTGAGCTTAATATCTGCAGCATAGTGCCCAGAGTCGATCGCGGTCCTCTGGTTTGGAGCCGTGTGGAGGGTCTAAACCAGAGGCTCAGACGACTCTGCGACTATAATGGTTGCAAATTCATCGACCTCCTTTATTGGGTGGAGAACTGTAGGGCCCCCCTAGACAGGTCAGGCGTGCACTACACACCTGAAGCAGCTACTAGGGTAGCAGAGTGCGTGTGGCATGCACACGGGGGTTTTTTAGGTTAGAGGGACCCCCCCTTGGGCGAAACGATAAAATACCTGACGGCTTACCAGAGAGAGCATCAGCATCGTTGATAAAGAACGTCCGTCCTCAGAGACCAAAAACAGGAAAAGTTAACGTAATATTGGTAAACTGCAGGAGTATCCAGGGCAAGGTTCCTGAATTAGTATCGCTTATTGAAGGAAATAGTGCGCATATAGTATTAGGAACGGAAAGTTGGTTAAAACCGGAAGTGAACAGTAACGAAATCCTAGACACAGAATGGAATATATACCGCAAGGATAGGATAAACGCCAATGGTGGAGGAGTATTTATAGCAGTAAAGAATTCAATAATATCCAGTGAAGTTATTAGCGAATGCGAATGTGAAATAATCTGGGTTAAGTATCAAAGGTGGGTCAGATATGATAGTCGGATGCTTCTATAGACCACCTGCATCAGAAACCGTAGTAGTTGAGCGCCTCAGAGAGAACCTGCAGAACGTCGTGAAGAAGTTTCGTGATCATACTATTGTAATAGGGGGAGACTTCAATCTACCAGGTATAGAATGGGATAGTCACACAATCAGAACTGGAGCCAGGGACAGAGACTCTTGTGACATTATCCTGACTGCCTTGTCCGAGAATTACTTCGAGCAGATAGTTAGAGAACCAACTCGTGAAGCTAGCGTTTTAGACCTCATAGCAACAAATAGACCGGAACTTTTCGACTCCGTGAATGTAGAAGAGGGTATCAGTGATCATAAGTCAGTGGTTGCATCAATGACTACAAGTGTAATAAGAAATGCCAAGAAAGAAAGGAAAATATATTTGCTTAACAAGAGTGATAGGGCACAAATCGCAGAATATCTGAGTGACCACCATCAAACGTTCATTTCTGAGGAAGAGGATGTGGAACAAAAATTGAAAAAATTCAGAAACATCGTCCAGTACGCCTTAGATAAGTTCGTACCGACTAAGGTCCAAAGCGAGGGGAAAGATCCACCGTGGTATAACAATCATGTACGAAAGGTACTACGGAAACAAAGAAAGCTTCATCATAGGTTTAAGAGTAGTCGAATCATAGCTGATAAGGAAAAGCTGAACGAAGCGAAAAAGAGCGTAAAGAGAGCAATGAGAGAAGCATTCAACGAATTCGAACATAAAACATTGGCAAACAATCTAAACAAGAACCCTAAAAAGTTTTGGTCATATGTAAAATCGGTAAGCGGATCTAAATCCCCTATTCAGTCACTCGTTGACCACGATGTCACCGAAACAGAGGACGACCGAAGAAAGGCAGAAATACTGAATTCAGTGTTCCGAAACTGTTTCACTGCGGAAAATCGTAACACGGTCCCTGACTTCAGCCGTCGCACGGACGCCAAAATGGAAAATATTGAAATAAACGATATCGGAATTGAAAAACAACTGCTATCACTTAGTAGCGGAAAATCATCCGGACCAGACGAGATACCCGTAAGATTCTACAGTGATTATGCTAAAGAACTTGCCCCCTTTCTATCAGCAATTTATCGTAGATCTCTGGAAGAACGTAAAGTACCTAGCGACTGGAAGAAAGCGCAGGTCGTTCCCATTTTCAAGAAGGGTCATAAATCAGATGCGAATAATTATAGGCCTATTTCGCTTACGTCAATCTGTTGTAGAATAATGGAACATGTTTTATGTTCTCGTATTATGACGTTCTTAGATAATACAAATCTCCTTCATCATAACCAACATGGATTCCGCAAACAGAGATCATGTGAAACTCAGCTCGCCCTATTTGTCCAAGAAATTCACAGTGCCGTAGACACTGGCGAGCAGATTGATGCCGTATTCCTGGACTTCAGGAAGGCATTTGATACGGTTCCGCACTTACGTTTAGTGAAAAAAATACGAGCTTACGGAATATCGGACCAGGTTTGTGATTGGATTCAGGATTTCCTAGAAGAAAGAACACAACATGTCATTCTTAACGGTTCAAAATCTGCAGATGTAGAGGTAATTTCGGGAGTACCGCAAGGAAGCGTGATAGGACCTTTATTGTTTACAATATACATAAATGACTTAGTTGACAACATCGGTAGCTCCGTGAGGCTATTTGCAGATGACACGGTTGTCTACAAGAAAGTAGCAACATCAGAAGACTCGTACGTACTCCAGGAAGACCTGCAGAGGATTAATGAATGGTGCGACAGCTGGCAGCTTTCCCTAAACGTAGATAAATGTAATATAATGCGCATACATAGGGGCAGAAATCCATTCCAGTACGATTATGCCATAGGTGGTAAATCATTGGAAGCGGTAACGACCGTAAAATACTTAGGAGTTACTATCCGGAGCGATCTGAAGTGGAATGATCACATAAAACAAATAGTGGGAAAAGCAGGCGCCAGGTTGAGATTCATAGGAAGAATTCTAAGAAAATGTGACTCATCGACGAAAGAAGTAGCTTACAAAACGCTTGTTCGTCCGATTCTTGAGTATTGCTCATCAGTATGGGACCCTTACCAGGTTGGATTAATAGAAGAGATAGACATGATCCAGCGAAAAGCAGCGCGATTCGTCATGGGGACATTTAGTCAGCGCGAGAGCGTTACGGAGATGCTGAACAAGCTCCAGTGGCGGACACTTCAAGAAAGGCGTTACGCAATACGGAGAGGTTTATTATCGAAATTACGAGAGAGCACATTCCGGGAAGAGATGGGCAACATATTACTACCGCCCACATATATCTCGCGTAATGATCACAACGAAAAGATCCGAGAAATTAGAGCAAATACGGAGACTTACAAGCAGTCGTTCTTCCCACGCACAATTCGTGAATGGAACAGGGAAGGGGGGATCAGATAGTGGTACAATAAGTACCCTCCGCCACACACCGTAAGGTGGCTCGCGGAGTATAGATGTAGATGTAGATGTAGATGAACGTACGATGTTTATGCAGGATGGCGCTCCACCCCATATTGCTAGACGCGTGAAAGATCTCGTGTGCGCGTCGTTTGGTGATGATCGTTTGCTCAACCACCACTTTCGTCATGCTTGGCCTCCCAGGTCCCCAGAACTCAGTCCGTGCTATTATTGGCTTTGGGGTTACCTGAAGTCGCAAGTGTATCGTGATCGACCGACATCTCTAGGGATGCTGAAAGACAACATCCGACGCCAATGCCTCACCATAACTCCGGACATGCTTTACAGTGCTGTTCACAACATTATTGCTCGACTACAGCTATTGTTGAGGAATGATGGTGGACATATTGAGGATTTCCTGCAAAGAACGTCATCTTTGCTTTGTCTTACTTTGTTATGCTAATTATTGCTATTCTGATGAAGCGCCATCTGTCGGACATTTCTTGAACTTTTGTATTTTTTTGGTTCTAATAAAACCCCATGTCATTCCAAGCATGTGTGTCAATTTGTACCTCTCTATCTACATTATTCCGTGATTTATTTTTTTCAAATTTATACTGACTTTTTTATCACCCGGTATATCGCATATGTGGCCAGCGTAACTGGTGACGCAGATTATCTGAAAACTTAGGTGTCAACACTCTGTTTCCGTAGCGCACGACCATATGTAGTTGATAAAGTGTAGATGAGTTTATGAAGCAATACTTTTTATACAGAGATAAATTCCCGATCGCTGAGGTATGACCAGAGCGTAAGTATCGACAGCGCGACGTTTCGGCGTGTCCCGGCAGCCCCCGCCGTGCAGGCGCAGCGCCAGTGGTCAGCGCGGCGAGACGTTTTTGCGCCGGCGCGCTGTAATTGGCGTGTCCGCGGCGCGCGGCTACCGTCGCCGTCATCATCATTAGGGCCGTCGTTATACTCAGATTACTGTCGCCCGCATTCCCCGCTGTCCGGCCGACAACCAGCAAAAAGGCGCTGCCTCTCGCCGCCGGCGCTACCTGCCCGGGGCGCCACGTCCCGCCGGCCAGCCTGTCACGTCGCTCCATTAGTCGCGCCGCGTCTCCTCCTCCCGTACCGCTACCATTTGGGAGCTCCGCTGGACGTAGTAGGCCCGGCAGGACATTTCTCGCGCCGGCAAAGCGATGGCGTTAATACCAGCCACGTTACGCTGTTGTCGTAATGGTACAACTTCCACAACTATCTGGCAACCAGCAGGTCACACATCAGACAGTCGACTCGTACAAATGGTTCAAATAGTTCAAATGGCTCTGACAAGGGAACCGCCCCATCGCACCCCCCTCAGATTTAGTTATAATTTGGCACAGTGGATAGGCCTTGAAAAGCTGAACACAGATCGATCGAGAAAACAGGAAGAAGTTGTGTGGAACTATGAAAAAAATAAGCAAAATATACAAACGGAGCAGCCCATGCGTAAGATAGGCAACATCAAGGACAGTATGCGGTCGGGAGCGCCGTGGTCCCGTGGTTAGTGTGAGCAGCTGCAGAACGAGAGGTCCTTGGTTCAAGTTTTCCCTCGAGTGAAAAGTTTTTTTTTTATTTTCGGACAATTATTATCTGTCCGTCTTTTCGGAGTGATTATCACATCCACAAGAAAACCTAAATCGGGCAAGGTAGAAGAATCTTTTTACCCATTCGCCAAGTGCACAAGTTAGGTGGGTCGACAACATATTCCTGTCATGTGACGCACATGCCGTCACCAGTGTCGTATACAATATATCAGACGTGTTTTCCTGTGGAGGCATCGGTTGACCTATGACCTTGCGATCAACTATTTTCGGTTCCCATTGGCGAGCCACGTCCTTTCGTCTACTAATCGCACGGTGTTGCGGTGCGGTCGCAAAACACTGACACTAAACCTATTACAGTGAACAGAGACGTCAATGAACGAACGGACAGATCATAAATTTGCGAAAATGAAGGTATCAAACTTTTCACGCGAGGGAAGACCTGAACCAAGGACGTCTCGTTCCGCAGCTACTCACGCTAACCACGGGACCACGGCGCTCCTGAGCTCACACCATCCTTGATGTTGCCTATCCTGCGCATGGACTACTCAGTTTGTATATTTTGCTTATTTTTTTCATAGTTCCACACAACTTCTTCCTGTTTTCTCAATTGATCTGCGTTCAGTTTTTCAAGGCCTATCCACTGTGCCAACTTATAACTAAATCTGAGGGGGGGTGCGTTGGGGAGGTTCCCTTGTGAGCACTATGGGACTTAACATCTGTGGTCATCAGTCCCCTAGAACTTAGAACTACTTAAACCTAACTACCCTAATGACATCACACACATCCATGCCCGAGCCAGGATTCGAACCTGCGACCGTACCGGTCACGCGGTTCCAGACTGAAGCGCCTAGAACCCACGGTCACACCGGCCGGCCGACTCGTACAATCCGTGGAAGATGTACGAAACGCTGTAGGTACACCCGGCTCTTATAGCCCAATAAATCGGCTGTGGCAGAGCACTGCGTCGATACTGGTCACTCTTTGGTGCTCGAAAACGTCGAAATTTTTACGTAACTTCAGCGTGCTGAAATTAGTGGGACAGCAGTTCCTTTTTAAGGGGGGTAGGACGTCAAACGGGCCGACTTGGAGCAGGAGAGGCACCACACGACATTGTAATTTCCACTGTCTATACTTTTACAAATAAATTCATAAAACTTTGTCACCATGACCAGGAGGGATACAGAATTCACACTCTTAGCAATGTAAGTCCAAAAATATGACAAATTAAATTTTTTTTACCTGTGAAACTTCATCATTTTTTCACTTACTATTGGCTGCGTTTGTTACTGTAGGTACACTTTTCTTCATAAGTAAGAGAGATTCTTCGATGACTTTTGCACAGCATACAAACCATACTTACAGGTGTATGAAACTCTAGAATTTATTTAATTAATGAAAAAATGAATGAGCTGTTACATTTTAAACTTCATGTTTAGAAAAAACTCAAATTTTATGGTTAATTATCTCAATTTTTACCACAGTTTTTAATAGATTTGGAAAACTCTAGACTTTCATACACCTGTAAGTATGGTTTGTATGATGTGCAAAATTCATCGAAGTATCTCTCTGACTTATAAAGAAAAGTGTACCTATAGCAACAAATGCAGCCAATAGTAAGTGAAAAAATGATGAAATTTCACACGTAAAAAAATTTATTTTGTTATATTTTTGAACTTATATTGCTAAGAGTGTGAATTCTGAATCCCTCCTGGTCATGTTGACAAAGTTTTATGAATTTATTTGTAAAAGTATAGACAGTGGAAATTAAAATGTCGTATGGTGCCTCTCCTGCTCCAAGTCGGCCCGTTTGACGTCCTACCCCCCTTAAATTGTGATGCCAAAAGATAGATCCAGAGTTACAACTAAAATGGATGTTTACTTAGTCGGTGACCGGCTTCGGACTACACCCACTCTCAAACCAAACAATGTTTGCCAAATAAAATGTCCGTCGAAACAGCAGTAAATGAAGTAGGTACGTAAGTGTACTGTCCCAACTAACGTTCACTAACCTTGCACCACAGTCGACCCTGGTTCGATTCCCGGCTGGGTAGGAGATTTTCTCCGCTCAGGGACTGGGTGCTGTGTTGTCCTTCTCATCATCATTTCATACCCATCGACACACAAGTCGCCGAAGTGGCGTCAGCTCGAAAGACTTGCAGCAGCCGAACGGTCGACTCGACGGGAGGCCCTCGCCACACGGCATCACTGTCGAAATTTTAGCTTCTACATTTTTTTGGTGTGGTGGGGGGGGCGGTGGGGGGGGGGGGGGAGGGTCTCAGTGGTGAAGGACGCAACTGGAATTCGTTTCTCGACGAATTTCATAAACAGCGGCTTCAGCTTGGGTAAGTCGTGAAATCCGGCGCTTTCTATGATAAAATAACAAAGACGTCACGATAGTACAGCTCACAGTGATACATCGACAACCCTATCGTGGATAGACCGCGCAGCCACATATCTAATTCATTAATATGGTACGTCTTTCCCGCTGATCAATGTCTGGCGCCTTTTTGTCTGTGGCCGCATGTGCAGCCGCACGGTTCGCGTGTTGAAAAGGACGGAGTGTTTGCCGGAGTCTCATACTTAACTGCCTCTGCATTACTGCATCTTTCCTATCTAATCGCCCCTCCTTTGTCAGTATTAACGATACCAATTCCCGTACCTTCCATCCCACTGCATGTGTTCCCCAAGCCTCCGTCCTCTCTCCTCTCCCTTATCTCCTCTTCACTGCTGATATTCCCAAACCAACCCCGCCAGTCCACCTCCTTCACTGCTTTCCTTACCCTCTACCCTACACTCCAGGAATCGCAATGATCCCTACAAATCCACCTCAAACAGTTTACTCCAGGTGTAACCAATGGCTAATCAAGATCAAAGCCTCAAAAACCCAGGCAATAGTTATAGGACAAACCACTCTCACCTTCCGCCTCCATGATTTCTAACTTACCATTTTCAGCTGTCTTATCCAGCTAACTAACACATTAAAATATTTTGGACTAACCCTCGACTGGCAGCTAACGTGGAATACTCACCTACTAGCCATCCAAAATAAATCCCAAAATAAACCAAAACTAGTAAAAGTACTTACAGGACGAACTTGGGGATTACACTCCTCCACTATTCTCCACACCTGCAAAACCCTATTGTTTTAATTGAACACTGAACTGTCGTAGTCCCATACTCCACCAGAAGATGGAGATACATTCATTTACAAAACCCTAATTCGATCCACCGTCTGCAATGCGCACACAAAAGTTCTAAAAATTCCTCCAAATCCTTGAACGCCATGCAGTGATTCTCACTTTCCCATCCGTTTGCCTTCCCACATTTCGGTCTTCTACCACCTCATCAAATTTCCACCTCTTCTCATCCGCATCGAACACCGCCGCATCTCCTATACTGTCCAGAAACTAGATTCGAATCACTTAATTGTCTGCCCTCTGATCACCAACCCAGGTATACTGTCGTTCCTTCACAAACACATCCCTCCGTCCCTGCACTCACACACACTCGATATCCCATCCCAACGCAACTTCAATCAACTCCCTCTCACAGACAATGAGATCCGCCGTGATATTTATCCCTCCTAGCAACTTTAATTCTCCCACAGCTCTCCGACTCCAAATCAGGGCTCCTCGCTGCTTTCCCTCTCCATCCGTCCCCATCCCTTTCCACTTGCAACCACTGGCTTATCCACACGACACACTACTCCTTACCCTCCGTCTTTCCCACCGACTCTATTTCCACCTCATCTCATATCTCTCATCTCCATAGTTTTTCCTATCTAATAGACCCCTGTCTCTCAACTGACACCCATTAACTCTAGGAAACATAGGAAACATACTCTCTCCTCCGACAGTACCTCTCATCCATGTGAAGGTGCTTTACTTTTTAAATGAGCAATGCTTCGGGGTTTTTGTCAGAAGAATTACACCTTTCTGCAGTGTGTTTTCAAAATATGTATATTTCGGTTTTGTAACTATCCGTCTTTGACTTTTAATTTAACATAGGAAATATCCAAATTTTGTTTATATTTATCATGGTATATCTTTTTTCAAATTCGCTTGGTTGGACATCATTTAGAATAAAACATTCGAGCTTCTGGCAGCGTCATAACGGTTGTCGTGAATATAGCGTGTGGAACTCTTAATTAACTAGCAGAGTGTATGTAAATTGCACAGTAAGCTCCTTCGGTGTTTACACTGCAACTGAGCGACAACTCAGACGATGCCAAGTGTCCTTTCTCTTCCTGTCTGTGATATGAAAAGTACGAAGATTGTTCCTAAAGTAATTCCTGCTATTTTTGTCTGCCTACGTTGAATGTCAGGGACAGATTTTGTTGGGGAAGAATAATTTTTGAATCTTCACGCTTCTGTAAGGTTGTTTTTGTTGTCTTGTAACAAACTGTGGCAGTAGTAGACCGTTCCAGAATGTTTTATGACACCGAGGTGGGCGTAAAACAGAGACGTTCCACTGAATTTCTGACTGCTGAACTACGAGTAAATGCATCAATCTAAATCCATCGACCCTTGCTACAAGTTAATGGAAACAATACGGTAAAAGCGAGTAATGCGAGGCGGTGGGTGTTGCGATTCAGTAATGGTGGACAGTATGTGAATAGGAGGCCACACCGCGTCCTTTGTAATAAATAGCGTCTCGATCAACTCACCAGTGAGGGCTGATAGATTACGAGTAACCAATTTTGTGCGCATCTGAATGTCGGCTGTAATGCCTTAGAGAAGCTGTTCCGCAAGTTTGTGCGAGGTTCTTCTGACGGAATCTTGCACAAGGCCCAACAAATCATCCAATGGAAATTCGTTGGGAATTGCTGAACCAGCAGGAAGCGGTGATAATTTTCTGAACACCACCAACAGTGAACACCACCAACAGTGGAGATGAGACGTTGTGTCATCAGTACCAGCAAAAATCCAAAAGGCAGTTCGTGGAGTCACGGCATGAGAGCCTTTCAACAAAGAAGAAGTTAAAGACACAGTCAACTGCATAGAAAGTGATGTACACAACTTTTTGGAGAAGATGTGGTGTGACTGTTTTGGATGTCAAGGAGCCTCAGGTAAGTACCGTTTCAGAACGTTATACGACGACAACGATGAGACTGAAAGTCCAAGTTTCCTGAGTCGAGCCAGAGAAGAAAATCTTCCAACACGAAAACTCCAGGCCCGGTAACAGTTCTGCAACCATGGAACGCATTGACAAATTTTATTGAATTTTCCTACTACGTCCATCTCCAGACTTTAATTTCTTTGGACACATGGAAAAAGATGGATTACATGGCAGTTATTTCCCAAACTCAGATGGATAACATGTATTCGTATTTGCAAATATGGACAACCAGTAGCGATAAAATCGAATCACGAAATGAAAATTTGTTCCGGACCGAAACACGAACACGCATTTCCCGCTTATCGGAAGCGGTCGTCTTACCATTAGGCTATCCTAGCACGCTTCACGGCCAGACCCAAATTTCTAAATGTCGCCAGCCATGTCAGCCTGCACTCCATTATCTATATTTTCGTGTGGAGGAATCATTTTAATCGAAAATCGCTTGCTCCGTGTCGGCAGTTAGATGTGATACAGCAGTACGTGTGTTGCTCAGAAATACGATGCGATGCTCTTCGGAAACGGTTGACGGCATATGGAAGTTTAGGTCTGGTTGAGAAGTGTACTCGGATAGCCTAATGGAAACGCAACCACTCGCGATAAGCGGTAAATCAGGGTTCGAATCCGTGTCTGGCGCACATTTTCACATTCCGTAAATGCGAATACGTTCCGTGTATTTTGCAACGGCTGTAGTTTCCGCAGTAGCTGATCCTTCGAGCATGCATGCGTGTCCGAAAGAATATTGCATCGTACTTCTGAAAAACAGATTCACTGGAGTATCGTATTGTAAACTGAAATGCTGTCGTCAAAGCTATAAGCCGGTGGCTAGCCTTAGCTGCTTCAGGTTTCAGCGAGCGTAGTATACAGGCTCTTATTCATCTGTGGCAAAAGTGCGTAACAAATAGTAATGACTCCGTGGAAAAAATGAAAATATGTAGTGAAATATTCAAGTTGTTAATTGTGTTACTTTGCTTTCTTCTTTATCTGTTGTCGTTTCCGTGTAAATAAATGGAAGGCATTAGTTTCAGAATAACCCTTGTATGAAACACTCCAGCGAAAAACACTGTAGCAAAAACTTGCAACGTCCGCCAACTGCTGCTACAGTCCGCCAAATCCGCTTTCTCTCAACTCAGTAATCTGACGGATCTACAAATAATGTGGGCCATTTCGAGCCACAGGTATGATTAATACGAGCCAAGTCGGAGAACTTCCTAAATTAAAAACATTTTTCATCAGCAACGGATCCGTCCGTTTAATTGTTCACTAAATACTAATTTCCACCCATTAAAGCCATCACGGACGCGGCGATGAAATTCGAGTTCCGCGGACCGGCGACAGGGGCGTGCGGTGGAATTACGCGCGGCTGTATAATGAGGAAATGATTGCCCCTAAAGCCTTCCTGCCCCTTCTTAAACAAATGAATAACCGCGAGCAGCGAGGTAAAAAAGAGGGAGCCCGCGCGCGGGGGCATCCATCTTGGCGCGGACAATTTCTCGTGACGAGTTCTTCCTGGCAATCTCCGCGACTCGCCCGTCTTTTATTTTTTTACCCCCTCCACCACGGCACCCTGCGCCGCGGAAATGTTTTACGACGGTGCGCGCCTGCGCAGTGCCGCCTGCCTCGCCCGATAGCATCGCCACAGAGCAGTCGTCCCATGCATTACTTTTTTGACCAAAGTTCACAATTTACCAACCCACTTTATGTTGTGCCTGTCGCGGCCAGCCGGACGGTACTTGATAGCGTCATTATTACGAAGCGTCCGGCACGATAGGGCGAAAGCCTCAAGCTCGCCCCGGTAATTGTTTCCGGTCACGTGACGGCGAAAGTTGGCGCCCCTGCCGCGACTTGTATTCGCTAAGTGTGGCAGGGCTGGCAGTAATAGTGAGAAATGACTTACGTGCCCGGGGAGCGTGCCTCGCCTGCAGCGTGTAACAACACTGGCGCGATAATTTAGTGGGCCTGCTTCAAGATCTTAAGGAAGTAATAATAATTAGTTGACAACGTACACAAGTACCCGTATACGAACAGTGGTCGCTGAAGTCACGGAACGAGAAAGCGAACGAGAATTTGGAGCTTGTCGAATTTCGTGACGTCACGGCGTTGAATTTCACTTTGCGTTGAATCCATTGGCGTGAAAATCAGAATCATACATGCCATATTTTTGCTTTGTGGAGAATAACTTTACCAGTGAGTTGCAAGATTGCCCTCCATTGCACTAGTGCGTTTGTAGTTGAAGCCAATACCTGAAGGTTTTTACATAAGTTGTTGTTGTTGTTGTTGTGGTCTTCAGTCCTGAGACTGGTTTGATGCAGCTCTCCATGCTACTCTATGCTGTGCAAGCTTCTTCATCTCCCAGTACCTACTACAACCTACATTCTTCTGTATCTGTTTAGTGTATTCATCTCTTGGTCTCGCTCTACGATTTTTACCCTCCACGATGCCCTCCAATACCAAATTGGTGATCCCTTGATGCCTCAGAACATGTCCTATAAACCGATCCCTTCTTCTAGTCAAGTTGTGCCACAAACTTCTCCCAAATCCTATTCAATACCTCCTCATTAGTTATATGATCTACCCATCTAATCTTCAGCATTCTTCTGTAGCACCACATTTCGAAAGCTTCTATTCTCTTCTTGTCCAAACTAGTTATCGTTCCTGTTTCACTTTCATACATGGCTACACTCCATACAAATACTTCCAGAAACGACTTCCTGACACCTAAATCTATACTCGATAACAAATTTCTCTTCTTGAGAAACGCTTTCCTTGCCATTGCCAGTCTACATTTTATATCCTCTCTACTTCGACTATCATCAGTTGTTTTGCTCCCCAAATAGCAAAACTCCTTCACTACTGTAAGTGCCTCATTTCCTAATCAAATTCCTTCAGCATCACCCGACATACATGCTATGAATTACTGTGTCAAAGTACCGTCACACTGAGCAATTCTCGACAACGAGTCATGTTTCTCCGATTTGTGACAGGAAACAACTTAATGGCTGTTAAAGTGTTTTGTAAGTGGTGTGTTTCGTATTGTACTAAAATCTCCTTTTTATTTAAGTATTCCGTTTCAAGGCATCAACGCATTCAACAATTATCAAAACCGCGTCGCTTTGGGTGTAATATGTTATAATTGCGCGTTTCCTGGTATTTAGATATCTGTTACTTGTCGATACCAAATGTCTCATGTTTTATCTTCGCAGACTCCTAGAGTAATGTACACTACCGGCCATTAAAATTGCAACACCACGAAGATGACGTGCTACAGACGCGAAATTTAACCGACAGGAAGAAGATGCTGTGATATGCAAATGATTAGCTACACAAACAGCAGTTGACCGGCGTTGCCTGGTGAAACGTTATTGTGATGCCTCGTGTAAGGAGGAGAAACGCGTACCATCACGTTTCCGACTTTGATAAAGGTCGGATTGTAGCCTATCGCGATTGCGGTTTATCGTGTCGCGACTTTGCTGCTCGCGTTGGTCGAGATCCAATGACTGTTAGCAGAAAATGGAATCGGTGGGTTCAGGAGGGTAACCCGGAACGCCGTGCTGGATCCCAACGGCCTCGTATCACTAGCAGTCGAGGTGACAGGCATCTTATCCGCATAGCCACGTCTCGACCTCTGAGTCAACTGATGGGGACGTTTGCAAGATAACAACCATCTGCACGAACAGTTCGACGACGTTTGCAGCAGCATGGACTTTCAGCCTGGAGACCATGGCTGCGGTTACCCTTTACGCTACATCACAGACAGGAGCGCCTGCGATGGCGTACTGAACGACGAACCTGGGTGCACCAATCGCAAAGCGACATTTTTTCGGATGAATCCAGGTTCTGTTTACAGCATCATGATGGTCGCATCCGTGTTTGGCGACATCGCGATGAACGCATATTGGAAGCGTGTATTCGTCATCGCCATACTGGCGTATCACACGGCGTGATGGTATGGGGTCCCATTGGTTACACGTCTCAGTCACGTCTAGTTCGCACTGACGGCTCTTTAAACAGTGGACGTTACATTTCAGATGTGTTACGACCCATGGCTCTCCCCTTAATTCGATTCCTGCGAAACCCTACATTTCAGCAGGATAATGCACGACCGCATGTTGCAGGTCCTGTACGGGCCTTTCTGGATACAGAAAATGTTCTACTGCTACCCTGGCCAGCACTTTCTCCAGATCTCTCACCAACTGAAAACGTCTGGTCAATGGTGGCCGAGCAACTGGCTCGTCACAATACGCCAGTCACTACTGTTAATGAACTGTGGTATCATGTTGAAGCTGCATGGGGAGCTGTACCTGTACATGCCATCCAAGCTCTGTTTGACTCAATGCCCATGCGTATCAAGGCCGTTATTAAGGCCAGAGGTGGTTGTTCTGGGTACTGATTTCTCAGGATCTATGCACCCAAATTGCGTGAAAATTAAATCACATGTCAGTTCTAGTATAATATATTTGTCCAATGAATACCCGTTTATCATCTGCATTTCTTCTTGGTGTAGCGATTTCAATGGCCAGTAGTGTAAATAACTTTAAGAATGTGCTGATAATGGTAATGTGTTGACACTGACTAAGGTTTTCATCAAAATTTACGCAACGTTGTAGTTCATTGTATAACAAGCAGTTAAATGAAAACGAGACAGATGGAAAAAGGCAAAAAAATTGTTATTCCAAAGATAATCACCATAACTGTCAATACGTTTATCCCAATGTGAGACAAAACGGATAATGCCTTCAAGAAATATGTTTACGGTTGCCTACAGAACAATGAGTGTTCAAAGCCGTGCACCTCTACGTCCGAGGCAAATCAATGGTGACGAATGTCTGTCTTCAGGACACCAGAAATATGGAAATGGCGTGGGAAGAGTGCGGGACTGTATGGAGGATGTGTAAGGGCTTTCCAGCCAAATGTCTGCAGTGTAATCGAAACAGTCTTGGCAATATGCTGGCAATACTGCGTACAATTATGGTTCCGTAGACACCCACAAATATTTGTCCACGAAGACTGTGAGAGTTTTCTCTCAACGTGGGATACATGTGTGACTTTCGAAATAACGAACAGTTTACTCACTTTTTTTTTCCCCAGTCTGTTTCGTTTTCATTAAACAGCCGCTTATATTTCGGCAGAATGAAACACAATAGTGCATAAAGACGCAACCTGCGAATTGAAAAGTTGCTGTTCCAAGGCCTACAAATGATTTTTTATTCAAGTTTATGGTTTCCAAAGCATCTATGGCTTTAATGTAATAGCAGTGTTGGAGGATCACATCGTCCAGTCCCATTAATGTGACCACCACTGGTAAGGTATAGGATTGGTAAGCAGGCTACATGGGCTGCTGGAGTGGAATGCTGACACCATTTGAGGATACAAAAATTTATTTTCACCACGTTAATTAAAACAGACCATTGGTAACAACACAATGGTTAATTAGCATTTCCAAATTGCGGCGATCTACACCGATTATTCAATTGTATAAAAGAAATGAGAATAATTCAAAAAGTTTTAAAGGAAAACAGCCTGATGGCCCCAACTTAAAACTGATGAAAAATTACTTTACACAACTATAACCTTAACATAATTTCACAACTAGGGAGCTCAAATCTGCAGTTAAGTCAATTATCAGGCATTGTGAATATGAAAAATAACAATTTGTAAAAGCTATTAGGTTTCAGAATTACTCAGATAGCAAGCTCTCATAAATACGTGAATTAACTATTATGGAAAACATTCGGCAATATGATGCTATGATGTCCCGAAAGATCTACACACCAACCAGCACATTATCGACGCTTGGCGTTCACATTGGCCGCGCGTCTGAATTCCGTGCTCGAGAGCTAAAGTGAGAACAACACGCAGGAGGGCTTGCGAACACGAATAATTGCTTCTAGAACACACAAACCCAGTATTAATACGAAGTTCACTAAAATACTAAAACCAGCAGCCAACCACTGGGTAGCGCCAAATGCAGGAAGTTGTGTTAAACGTTATAATGTGGCAACCGCAGTTGCTATTAACGCAATAGTTCATTAAGCAATCTCCAGTGACGTGAAATTTCACTTCATAAATTTATAAACCACAACTAGCTCAAGGTGGTAATGACTAGACAATCGGCACACAATCTTAAATACCAAAGCACCGTTTGTTACTATTATAGTAGACAACAAGAAAGAAGTTTGCAATTTCAGTTTAAATTAGCGGCTGAAGTTTTTTACAAAGAATAAACTTTGATTCATACAATTGTCCACTTAACATACTGACAATATATAAAAAGGAATCGCCGAAAATCGGCCACACTTGTTGAAACCTTCCCGTCTCCTCTCATTGTCTTTTGCTACGCAACGTTCCCTTCTACAATAACCTATGAAACTTTCCATTAGGATTTTTATCTCTTACTTAATAATAACAAATGAAATCTTCCATTTGAAATTAATTCTCCTTCTCAATCTTCGCATACAAATTTAAATGCTGCTTATTAAAAGTGAATTTCTGATTATTTCGACGAAAGATAGAATGTGTCGTCGTCGTGGCCCTCAGTCGTTACCTGCAATAATCCAAAACTGTTCCTTACCTTTTTTACTGTTGCTGAATCGCCATGTGACTGCTATATCGAACCGAGACATGAATATACTTACTCTGTTTTACTATACTCTATTAGCTGCTGGTGGGCTGTCATAATAAGTGGCTGTGTTTATTACCAAAGCTGACGTTATTCTTTAATAGCAAAGCAAACGTTATTTTTTAATTAATTTGACTGAAGTTACGTAATTCATAGTTAAACTTTTTCTTGAAAATAATAAAATTGTGCAAAGTTTTACAATTGATGGTTTTTGGTATGGATTATAATCAGTAATGCAATATTGCTGGCAAAAATTAATTGTATTCTGAATGAAACGATTTTACAAACGTTCAAATGGGGCTTACGTTTTACAATAATCTTACAACTAGCAATGCGCAAACATACCTTGAGTAGTCTTGAGTTTCTAAAAAAATTAATTCAATAATATTAGTTCCTCTTATTATAATAGTTAGCTGATATCTCTGTATATCCGTTTATAATCTCTTGTAAATCATAGCTAGTGGCTGGCAGGCACACCGCTCCTCTCAGCCTCTCGCTTCAGACCTGCTACCGACTCGCTTCACATCTCGCTTACTACTGACTTCCTACGAACGCTAAAGTGCGGTCTCTCCCGCCAACAATTCTTTCTGGCGCAGACAATCCCTGCTACCATTACAAAATGTATCTATGCGCTGTGTTTCCCGCTCTTTTCTTAAAATGTATCAATACGCCGTCTCTCCCGCCCTTTTTACAATTATATTAATGTGCTGTCTCTCCTTCCAACAATATTTTGGTGCAGACATTCCCTGCTACCACAATTATTTCCACCATGACAAATATTCAAATGGTTCAAATGGCTCAGAGCACTACGGGACTTAACTTCTGAGGTCATCAGTCCCCTAGAACTTAGAACTACTTAAATCTAACTAACCTAAGGACATCACACACATCCATGCCCGGGGCAGGATTCGAACCTGCGACCGTAGCGGTCGCACAGTTCCAGATTGTAGCGCCTAGAACCGCTCGGCCACTCCGGCAGGCGACAAATATTAATTATTCCTACACAATCCTATTAAATAAAATATAAACATCTTTCATAAATTGTGGTTTGACAATAGACAATAGAAATATACACGTCTTACATTGTAATTAAAGATAAATGCAACGGAACCAGGGAACAGCGCGGTTACATGGACCTGCAAAACCAAGCATCCCGGACCCACGTCCAAGTGGTTTAAGGAACGACTAGCGAAAATCAAAGTGGCTACACGGAGCAATCACATCCAAAAGTTCCACCACAAAACGGCTCACCATTTAAAGTTAGTCCAGGATCTCGCTGTTACCATGCACGCCAGGGGAATCTCCCGCGCCCTCATCAGGATTCGAGATATACATGACTCTTAAACAGAGCCTATGTTGACCGATGACAGCTTCCGCACTCCAATTCCGCTCGCCGCCAGGCCCAGGCGCCGGAATGTCAACACTGTGCGTCTCGCTGTATATCAAGCACCGACTGACTACTCGCGATGCTGCGTGCGCCGTCTTCCCCCTGTGACTGCCGCTACCGAGTCCCCGTCACTGCCTCCGACCGAGTGGCTCCTCACAAGCCGCGTCCCTCTCGTGAGTGCTGTGTCGCAACAGCATATGTTGCCGTTAAGTGGCCCGCTTGAAATCATCGAGCTAGTGTGCACAAGATCCTGTCGTTACAACTGTGCTATAGTTCAATTCTTTTATCTTGGCGGTTCGCGCATGCCCGCCCAGACGCGGGAGATTGCTGAGTTGCCAGTTGTACGCGCCAAGAGAAGCAGCGCCATAGTATTAGTTCACAAACTTACGTTTAGGGGGGAGCGTGCAGTTTAACCCTTTCGCTGCTACAGAGACGTGCTCCCCGCATTCCGCGATGTGCGCGATTTTGTCATCATTGCACTGCTCGCCTGTGCAGGCACATGGTGTATCGACTGCTTTGGCACACTTTATCATTCGATTTCACAAAAACTATTTGGCCCAAAAATTAGATTTTTACACGTCTTCTTGACTGATACCATCCCTCCCATAAATGACTTAATTTTGTTTCGATGTTCAACGCAGTTATTGTGCAGCATTAGATGTAGTAAACCATTGCACGAAATTTTGAAGAGTTTGCAGAGGTAAAAGTCCATAGCGTATACTTTCCATATGGTCGATTTTAGTTGCCACTAGAAATTTCAAAAAATTACATTCAAACGAATAAAATTCATGAAGTAAGACACATCGATATTGTTTTTAAATAAAGAAAATATTAAGCACCGATTAAGGATTGAATTCAGAACCTTTCGCATAGCAGCCAAACACGTTAACCATTACGCTAACGCAGCTCGTCATTCATTTTATCTCCTGGAGGACTTTAAAATCTTACGCAAAATACCGACAAACACTGTTGGTATGATTATGAATTACTGACGTTTCGTCGAAGTACAATATGAAATAAACAATTACCGCTGTTCTTTATTGCGAAAAAGCAGTTAGTGGGAATGATACAAACACCTTTCCTTGCTATCGCCTGAATTAGGAGGCTTATTGCTTGTTTGGTTTAATTAATTAATAGAATATGAAGCAATTGGTATAAAGAATACTTTTTCCAAACTTTCTATAAAAGAAAGTCTGCTATCAAGACATTGCTTTTGTTCAATTACTTTATTTATGACTGAGCGTTTCTAAAACTGAAGACTCGTCCGTGCTCTGCACTGCAGTCGAGCTCTGGCAACGTCGTTCTCTGTTCATTGGCTGACTGTGTTTTGTGACGTCAGATGCGCAGAACCAACCTAAACTCGGCCGCCGTCATAAATGACGCGCACTTTAGTGATCGCCAAAACTGAGTAGAGGAAATCTCGAGAAAGATTCTGAACATGTCGATGGATTGGACAATGAAATGCTAGAGGACTGATTTCGTATATCTATCTTCTATTTCCGATGTAGAGTGGGACAATGGTTTTTAGGCGGTTTTCCACATCCCACTAGGTGAATACTGGGCTGGTCCCCACGTCTCGCCTCAGTTACACAACTCGCTGACATTTGAAAAAATTCACAGTTTACACTAGATGCAGACAGCTGGGGTACACTACTTCCATCCCAAGGGGTCTGGGGTGGCGACAGGAAGGGCCAAGCAATCCATAGTAACAACCTCGACCTGGCAGTAGCTGGAGTAATATTGACGGTCAGTGCACTGTTGTGGGACAAAAAAACGTAAAATACTAAATTAAAAAATAAATATGATGGACCAAAATATAATGGCACGTAGCATTTATGCTACATCATGACCCAAATAAGGTTTTTATCTCAGCATTAAAATGCATTCAGTTGCTTTGATGGAATTTGTTTACAAACTGTACCTCAAAATGTTAGTTTATAGTGAAGACAAGCAGAAATTTTTAAGACATACCTGCTCACGGGCATTCTTCGTCTGCAACGACTTTTCTGGGTTTTTTCATCATCCAGGAAGATGCAAAGCATGGAACGTCTTGCTGTTGGTGATGGCAAAGCCTTTGGCGTTAAGAGGCGCCTCCGCATTGGAAATGCACAGTCTTAGTCATCGCATGACTTCTCCTCCTCCTCCTCCTCCTCCTCTTCCTTTCTCTTCCTCATCTTCCATTCTCCCTTGTAAATGTGAAAGTGTAAGTTGCTGCCGAACTTACATCCAGTGCTACATCTGAAAAGAATGTATCGCCTTATTGTTTTAATTCATTAAACAATCACTTCTTTTATTCTGCAGGTTATATTAGAATATTTGAGCGTGTTATGAACACATTCTTGTTCCAAATTACGAAGAAGCAAACAGAAATTACCTTTATTTCTCGTTGAAATACTAACAATACTATAAACTGCTTCCTTCAGGGGACATATTAGGAGTTTGCAGAAGCGAAAACATGTGATGTCCTGAAGGCACATTGTATAAACTGTACGTTACAATCAGGCACACCAAGTTTAGTTAATTTTCTACTACAAAAAAATTAATTACAGCGTATGCATAGCACAACGTCCCTTACCGGGCGACGAGCCCGCAGCTTCATTAAGTGGCATTCATTCTCTCAGTGGGCAGTCATCAAAATTTTTTGTTTCATCAGTATAGGATACACAGTAAACCACGCGGAAAAGTAGTAATTTTGGCACATCGTCATTTTTTGCCCTTGCAGGTATAAACAAGCTACCCTGGGCACGGTGCATTCCAGAAACATAATGGCAGTGTGTCCCGAATTTATTGTAATAATAACCTTAAGAAATTATTACTATCGATTGTTTGTAATCCAAATGGACGGAATGGCTGCTTCCGACACAGTCTTTTAAATTTTAACCACGAAGTAATTATTATTACAAATGTTTGCCGAGATCCAAGCCTCGTATGCTTTACGCTTTCGGCGTGTAACAAAGCGTACCGCAACTAATCAATCCACGTGATTTGTTTCGTAGCTGTAACTATGATCTGAATGAGCAAATGATGCGGGGAGGGGGGGGGGGGTGTATGTAGTCAGAATAACTAACGTCAGACGGAAGTGGATTGCTGTCCTCGTGGCGGGAAACGACCTAACGCAATGACGAAATGAAGATACGTATTCAATACATGGAAACGGGAAAGGTTCACATGAGTGTGTAAAACAGATTGTCGCAGTGTGTGGAGCAACCTTGAAGACACTCTTATGTAGCAGTCGTTAGTATTCAACGCATGTGGTATCTGCTCTTTCGGACATGTCCGAAAGAGTAGATAACACATTTACAATTACGGCGGTGACGGCCAGTCTACATCTGCATCTACATTTACATTTACATGAATACTCTTCAAATCACATTTAAGTGCCTGGCAGATGGTTAATCGAACCATCTTCACAATTCTCTACTATTCCAATCTCGTATGGCGCGCGGGAAGAACGAACACCTGTAACTTTCCGCGCGAGCCCTGATTTCCCTTATTTTATTATGGAGATCGTTTCTCCCTGTGTAGGTCGGCATGAAAAAAATATTTTGCATTCGGAGGAGAAAGTTGGTGTGATTGTAATTTCGTGATAATATTCCACCGCAACGAAAAACACCTTTGTTTTAATGATGACCAACCTAAGTGCTGTATCATTTCAGTGACACTCTCTCCCCTATTCCGCGATAATACGAAACGTGCTGCCTTTCTTTGAACTTTTTTGATGTACTCCGTCAGTCGTATCTGGTAAGGATCCCACACGGGGCAGCAGTATTCTAAAAGGGGACGGACAAGCGTAGTGTAGGCAGTCTCTTTAGTAGATCTATTACATTTTCTGCGCTTCCTGTTAATAAAGCGCAGCCTTTGGTTAGCCTTCCCCACAACATTTACCATGTGTTCCTTCCAGTTTTAGTTGTTTGCAATTGTAAGTGCTAAGTATTTAGTTGAATCTACGACCTTTCTATTTCACTTATATATCGTGTAACCGAAGTTTAACGGATTACTTTTATCACTCATGAGGATGACCCCACACTTTTCCTTGTTTAGGGTCAATTGCCTATATTCGCACCATACAGATATCTATTCTGAATCATTTTGCAATTTGTTTTGTTCTTCTGATGACTTAACTAGGCCGGCCGTAGTGTCCGAGCGGTTCTAGGCGCTACAGTCTGGGACCGCGCGACCGCTACGGTCGCAGGTTCGAATCCTGCCTCGGGCATGGATGTGTGTGATGTCCTTAGGTTAGTTAGGTTTAAGTAGTTCTAAGTTCTAGGGGACTGATGACTTCAGCAGTTAAGTCCCATAGTGCTCAGAGCCATTTGAACCATTTTTGACTTACTAGTTGATAAACGACAGCGTCATTTGCATGCAACCTAAGACGGTTGCTCAGATTGTCTCCTAAATCGTTTACATAGATAAAGAACAGCAAAGTGTCTATAACACTACTATGGGGAACACCAGATATCACTTCTGTTTTACTCGATGACTTTCCATCAGTTACTACGAACTGTGACCCTTCTGACAGGAAATCACGACTCCAGTCACATAACTGAGGCGATATTCCATAAGCATGCAATATCACTACGAGCCGCTGTGTGGTATAGGCATAGTGTCAAAAGCCTGTTCCTTCAGTCCAATTGCTCACAAAGCTCTAGCTCTCATCGGAATAGGCAAGATGCCGCGATTAATAAGGCTAATGAGCAGGGACACCACATCAGTAGTTTTCAGTGGCTTGTGGTATAAGTTAAGAATTTGGGTGTGACGGGAGGCGTGGTAGGGTAAAGAAATTTCCTGCAGATTAAAACTGGTCCCGAGTTCGAGTCTCGGTCCAGCACACAGTTTTAATCTGCCAGCAAGTATACTAATACTATTACAGCTACTGCTGATTATGAGATCGTCGACTTCATATAAAAATAATAGCGAGGGTTATCAACACTCTCTATGCATTTGTTATGCCGCTCATTCCAAACAATTATCCACCTTCCTACCTTCATAAATTTCCTTTATGATTCTTGATTTGTTATTATTGAATTTATTTACTACTTAATGCACTTTTATAGTCTAGAAGTTGATGCAAACGGAACAGTAACTACGGGCCATAACTGTTTATTAGGCCGGAACTACCTTTCATCAAGTTATAAATTTATTGCACTATAAATTCTTACATGCCTTAATGCTGCACAAAATACCTATCCTGGATTTGGATTACCCTTTACAGCCTTCTAGGGTCCGCGACTTGCGGTCTTGCGGTAGCGTTTTCGCTTCCCGCACACGGGGTCCCGGGAACGATTCCCGGCGAGGTCAGGGATTTTTCCTGCCTCGAGATGACTGGGTGTTGTGTCGTCTTCATTATCATCGCCGGCCGGAGTGGCCGTGCGGTTCTAGGCGCTACAGTCTGGAGGCGAGCGACCGCTACGGTCGCAGTTTCGAATCCTGCCTCGGGCATAGATGTGTGTGATGGTTGGTTGTTTTTGGGGAAGGAGACCAGACAGCGAGGTTATCGGTCTCATCGGATTAGGGAAGGACGGGGAAGGAAGTCGGCCGTGCCCTTTGAAAGGAACCATCCCGGCATTTGCCTGGAGCGATTTAGGGAAATCACGGAAAACCTAAATCAGGATGGCCGGACGCGGGATTGAACCGTCGTCCTCCCGAATGAGAGTCCAGTGTCTAACCACTGCGCCACCTCGCTCGGTCGATGTGTGTGATGTCCTTAGGTTAGTTAGGTTTAATTAGTTCTAAGTTCTAGGCGACTGATGACCTCAGAAGTTTAGTCGCATAGTGCTCAGAGCCATTTGAACCATTTTTTTTTTCATTATCATCATTCATCCCAATTACGGACGGAGGAAGGCAATGGCAAACCACCTCCACTAGGACCTACCGTAGTACGGCGGTGCTGGTCTCCAGCATTGTCCCCCTACGCTCCTCAGAGTATGGGGCCTCATCATTATCTCTGTAGAAAAAAAAAATGTTCAAATGTGTGTGAAATCTTATGGGACTTAACTGCTAAAGTCATCAGTCCCTAAGCTTACACACTACTTAACTTAAATTATCCTAAGGACAAACACACACATCCATGCCCGAGTGAGGATTCGAACCTCCGCCGGGACCATCTTTGTAGGAGAAATATCTTTATCGTTCAAATTGTTTAAAAGAGACTTTTAAATCAGGAACAGAGTCTGATAATGATCAAGCCCCAGTCAGTGTACACTAATCATATTAAAAAGTTACGTAATAACCGTGCCATAAATGTGATTGTAACTCATGCATAAAAGTGGCACCCACCTCTTAAATTTTACTGTACTGTCTTCAATCACCTTAAATAGTTATTTTTACCAGCAGCTGGGTTTTTTCGTAGTTCTGGTTGTTATCCCATTTCACTCGCAGACAAACCAGGTACTTCGTATGTGTTAGTCTGCGGAGATCAGTAAGGAATATGGATTGAGAGTAAACCGGAAATAGAAAAAAAAACTGATCAGAAGGAGCCGGGAATCGAACCCGGGAACCCGGGCGCGGGAAGCGAGAACGCTACCGCACGACCATCGATGAGAATAGCGAGAATCGTAACATCAGAATTGCTGGTCACGAAGTAGACAAAGTTAAGGTATTCTGTCACATTGGAAGCAAAATAATCAATAACGGACGAAGCAAGGAGTACTTTAAAAGCAGACTAAAACTGGAAAAGAGGGCGTTCCTGGCTAAAAGAAGTCTACTAGTATCAAACATAGGCCTTATTTCGAGGAAGAAATTTCTGGTAATCTACATACGTTTTTGAGCACAGTATTGTATGGTAGTGACTCAAGGACAGTGGGAAAATCGCTAAGGAAGAGTACTGAAGTGTTTAAGACACCGGTCTTCTATTTTATTCATTGAGCTAATTACTATCAAGGTTAAGAGTGTTTCGCTTAATTTGTATGGATCGGTACAGGAAGTGCATCTTAAATCAATTAATGTTAAATGGTTTTTGATATAGTAATGTGGTCATATCAATTTTTATAGTAAGTCATGAAATTCCATGCTTGATCCACGGATAGTTCTGGTTATTCCACTAAGTTTTCTTATTACTGGTGTTCCTGTGTTTGCTCCATTTTGCGAAATAAAGTACATTTAAGCGAAGTGTTCACTCGCTTCTTAACCCAAGTCTTCTGATGTTACGATTCTCGCTATTCTCATCGATGCTCCTTCTGATCAGTTTTTTTTTCTATTTCCGATTTACTCTCAATCCATATTCCTTACTGATCTCCGCAGCTGGTGGTCGTGCGGTAGCGTTCTCGCTTCCTGCGCCCGGGTTCGATTCCCGGCGGGGTCAGGGATTTTCTCTGCCTCGTGATGACTGGGTGTTGTGTGATGTCCTTAGGTTAGTTAGGTTTAAGTAGTTCTAAGTTCTAGGGGACTGATGACCATAGATGTTAAGTCCCATAGTGCTCAGAGCCATTTGAACCATTTGAACCTTACTGATCAAAATGTTCATTCCATTCAACGGATCCTGCAGTTCTTCTTCGCCTTCACAGAGGATAGCAATGTCAACGGAGAACCTTGATATGGTCCTATCAATTCTGGATTTATCGTTAAGTGGGAATGGTAGTGGGAGGGCGATGCCAAGTTCCGAGGATCGAGCAATACAGGCTCTGACAGAGACTGCGAGTGGCGCGCCTCAGAATAGGCAACTATCTCAACCCAAACACGCGCCCAAGGTACAGGGCACAAGATCACGGTTAGGTGCGAAACATCGGAAACCAATGTCGGTCCTGCAATGACCATAAATACCGACGTTTCTTATCTTCCCAAACCCTAAGTCGGAAGAATGTATATAAAAGGATACACCAAAATTATGGTCATTACGCAATCAAACCAACAACTGGGGCACGGTTCTTAATAATGCAGAGATTAAAACAGTTCGTATGTACATAAAACTAGAAAAATGTAATCAACCAAGCAACAAGCCCAGAATACTACAGCTGATAGCCGTAAGCTACCAGGTAAACCTGTTGCGGGTAAAGCCGCCCGCGGTGGGCGAGCGGTTCTAGGCGCTTCAGTCCGGAACCGCGCGACTGCCACGGTCGCAGGTTCGAATCCTGCCTCGGGCATGGATGTTTGTGATGTCCTTAGGTTGGTTAGGTTTAAGTGGTTCTAAGTTCTAGGGGACTGATGACCTCAGATTTTAAGTCCCATAGTGCTCAGAGCCATTTGAACAATTTTTTTGTTGCGGGTAAGACTATTAAACGCCCAGGATTATTTTACCTTTTCAATATTAACAGACATAGATAAAGGACTACAACAAGATAATCGTTGAAGCAACAAGTGGCAGGTGTTACTAACAACAGTAATACTTAGTCACCAGATCTGTTGCGATCCTACATACACATACATAAAAGGCACTTAAGCCGCAACATATATATATATATATATATATATATATATATATATATATATATATATATATATATTTTAGAAAACTAAAACTATGTAATCAACCAAGTCTCAAGCACCGAGTAAAACTGCTAGTGACTGTAAAACATTTGGTAATACTAGTATATTCAACTGTACGCTGATTGAACACTCAACGGAGCTCTGTCGAAAGGCTCTTCTTGGTGGTTGCCGTTAAAGAAATTGTCATTCAACGGGACACATTAACAACAATACGAAAATTCGCGGAACACTACAAGAAAGCCACGACACGAATCCGCAAGATGCGAACTTGCAGATCAAGTTGACAATATACCATTCAACGGTGAACACACACACGTCACCACAGGCGGATTCCAACTGTCAAACGGTGAGTGTCGCTCTACCAGGAGGCAATCTCGCCGGTGCAACCCTGCGGGCAGCAAAATACATAGCAAACAGCCGGCACATACTAGCGACCATGAGTCTAGTCTGCGTGAGGCAGCATCGAATACCAACGGGCACAGTCTCACAGACCAACGGCCACAGTTTAAACCACGACGTCCTCTTTATAAGAGGGGGGGGGGGGAGAGGGGGTACAATAAATAAGGAAAGAATAATCTTAACCCAAGAAGCAGGGAACTCAATAATATAAACAGGAAAACATCATGCCTCCAGGCATATCGCCTCACCGCCCTTCTGAATGAGTCACAATCGAAAACCGCGACGAGGCGTGGCTTCCCACCTCAAAACAGCTCACCGTAATATACACTACCGGCCATTAATATTGCTACACCAAGAAGAAATGCAGATGATGAACGGGTATTCATTGGACAAATATATTATACTAGAACTGACATGTGATTACATTTTCAAGCAATTTTTGCCGGCCGCGGTGGTCTAGCGGTTCTGGCGCTGCAGTCCGGAACCGCGGGACTGCTACGGTCGCAGGTTCGAATCCTGCCTCGGGCATGGGTGTGTGTGATGTCCTTAGGTTAGTTAGGTTTAAGTAGTTCTAAGTTCTAGGGGACTTATGACCTAAGATGTTGAGTCCCATAGTGCTCAGAGCCATTTGAACCATTTTTCAAGCAATTTGGGTGCATAGATCCTGAGATACTAGTACCCAGAACAACCACCTCTGGTTGTAATAACGACCTCGATACGCCTCGATACAGAGCTTGGATGGCGTGTACAGGTACAGCTGCCCATGCATCTTCAACACGATACCACAGTTCATCAAGAGCACTGACTGGCGTATTGTGACGAGCCAGTTGCTCGGCCACCATTGACCAGACGTTTTCAATTGGTGAGAGATCTGGAGAATGTGCTGGCCAGGGCAGCCGTCGAACATTTTCTGTATCCAGAATGGCCCGTACAGGACCTGCAACATGCGGTCGTGCATTATCCTGCTGAAATGTAGGGTTTCGCAAGAATCGAATGAAGGGGAGAGCCACGGTCGTAACACATCTGAAATGTAACGTCCACTGTTCAAAGTGCCGTCAATCAGGTGACCGAGACGTGTAACCAATGGCACCCCATACCATCACGCCGGGTGATATGCCAGCATGGCGATGACGAATACACGCTTCCAATGTGCGCTCACCGCGATGTCGCCAAACACGGATGCGACCATCATGATGCTGTAAACGGAACCTGGATTCATCCTAAAAAATGACGTTTTGCCATTCGTGCACCCAGGTTCGTCGTTGAGTACACCATCGCAGGCGCTCCTGTCTGTGATGCAGCGTCAAGGGTAACTGCAGCCATGGTCTCCGAGCTGATAGTCCATGCTGCTGCAAACGTCGTCGATCTGTTCGTGCAGATGGTTGTTGTCTTGCAAACGTCCCCATCTGTTGAATCAGGGATCGAGACGTGACTGCACGATCCGTTACAGCCATGCGGATAAGATGCCTGCTAGTGATACGAGGGCGTTGAGATCCAGCACGGCGTTCCATATTACCCTCCTGAACCCACCGATTCCATATTCTGCTAACGGTCATTGGATCTCGACCAACGCGAGCAGCAATGTCGTGATACGATAAACCGCAATCGCGATAGGCTACAATCCGCACTTTATCAAAGTCGGAAACGTGATGGTACGCATTTCTCCTGCTTACACGAGGCATCACAATTACGTTTCACCAGGCAACGCCAGTCAACTGCTGTATGTGTATGAGAAATCGGTTGGAAACTTTCCTCATGTCAGCAGGTTGTAGGTGTCACTACCGGCGCCGACCTTGTGTGAATGCTCTGAAAAGCTAATCATTTGCATATCACAGCATCTTCTTCCTGTCGCGTAAATTTCGCGTCTGTAGCACGTCACCTATGCAATTTTAATGGCCAGTAGTGTACAATCACGCTCGCGAAACGCGGCCATCCACGCGGGCCGCCTGATACCAACTGCCCGTATGGTTGTACGTCCTCTCTCTCTCAAAGCTGCCAGCGATCCCACGCTAAGCACCGTGATCTCCTATCGCGGTGCGCTAGAGGAAGGAGAGCACGGCTCAAATCTTATCACTGATCTCCTTTCGCCCCGAAGTTTAATCCCATTGTTTAACCTTTCTCTTATTTTCGTCATTGCTTCATGGATTTATACACTGAACAGCAGGGGCGAAAGGGTTCATCCCTGTCTTACACACCTTTTCAATCCGAGCACTTCATTCTTAGTCTTTCAGATTTATTGTGCCCTCTTCGTTGTTGTACATATTGCACACTAAGGTGACAAAAGTAATGGGGTACCCCCTAATATCGTGTCGTACCTCCTTTTGTTCGGCGTAGTGCAACCTCTCGACGTGGCCTTAGTGCAGAGAAAGCACGCGTGCTGCACTTCCTGTATCTGCATCTACATTATATCTGCACTATCTACATTATATCTACACTATATCTGCATCTACATTGCCCGCATCTCGTGGTCGTGCGGTAGCGTTCTCGCTTCCCACGCCACGTGGCAAAAAATCATTGGAACTTCCCTGCAGAAAGGTTGGGCCATGCTGCCTCTGTAACCGTCCGTAACTCACACAGTTTTGGCAGTTGAGGACTTTGTGCAGGAACTTTCGTCTCCATTATGTCCCTTAAATGTACGATAGGATTCCTATCGGACAATCTGTGTGGCCAAATATTCCCTCGAACTGTCCAGAATGTTCTTCAAACCAATCGCATCGTGAACAGTGGTGCGCCGGTGATATGGCACATTACAACCATAAAAATTCCATCGTTGTTTGCTGCAAATGGTCTCCAAGTATAATCATCTCCTATACGATAATGCACTGCAAAATCTTACGAGGTGCGGCTAGAAAAAAACCGGACTGATGCTGGAAAAAACATTTATTTACAATTATTTACAATTTCATGTTATCTCCTTCAATGTACTCTCCTCCTCGGTCTCTACACCGCTCCATACGAATTATCCACTGTTCATAGCAATGCTGCAGATCATTTTCGGTAAGTCCATACATTACTTCCGTCGCTTTTTCTTTTACTGCTTCAACAGTCTCAAATCTAGTTCCTTTCAAAGCTGACTTGACTTTAGGGAAAAGAAAGAAGTCACAGGGGGCCAAATCAGGTGAGTAGGGTGGATGATCTAAGATGGGAATGTTGTGTTTTGCCAAAAACGTCTTCACTGACAACGCACTGTGAGCTGGGGCATTGTCTTGATGAAGGATCCATGACTTTTTTCTCCACAAATCGTTCCGTTTTCTCCGTACTCGCTCACGTAGGGTAGCCAGGACGCTAATGTAGTAATGCTGATTCACTGTTTGTCCCTCTGGTACCCAATCAATGTGCACAATCCCTTTGATGTCAAAAAAAAAAAAACAATCATCATTGCCTTGAATTTCGATTTTGACATTCATGCTTTTTTTTTGTCGTGGAGAACCAGGAGTTTTCCAATGCATCGATTGGCGTTTAGTTTCGGGATCGTAAGTAAAAAACCACGATTCATCGCAAGTAATAACATTTTGTAAGAAGGTGGGATCACTTTCAATGTTTTCCAGGATGTCAGAACAAATCATTCTTCGGCGTTCCTTCTGTTCAATTGTGAGACACTTTGGAACCATTTCTGAACACACTTTGTTCATGTTGAAACTTTCATGAAGAATCTGCCTAACACTTTCCTTGTCAACTCCTGTTAACTCAGACACTGCTCTGATTGTTAAACGGCGATCTTGTCGAACAAGTTTACCGATTTTTTCAATGTTTGCATCAGTTTTTGCTGATTACAAACGTTTCACTTGCAGATTTTCCTAGTTTGAAACAAAATTTGATGTTAACACGCTGTTCTTTCTGTACACTCAACATTTTCCGACGCACAGACAAAACGTCAACTACTTAAAACAGACGCCACGGGCAGACTGAGTGCAGGAGGCAGATGAAACTCGAGCAGTAGGCGGAGCGAGAGTCACGTGACAGGCCACGCGACTTTCAGCCTTATTGCATTCGTTTTATTGTTTCACCAGTACTAGTCCGGTTTTTTTCTAGCCACATCTCGTATTTATCCACCCCACACTGGGCAAACGACTGTCTATTGAAACATCTCCCCTACACGGTAATATACATAATGGATGTTCGAATGCAGGTGGTGAAACATGGCTGAGAGTCGCTCACTGATAGCCTACCGGTAAGGCGACCGCTCGCGATAAGCGACAAGTCCACATTTGAGTCCCGGTCCGGCATAAATTTTCACTGTCGTCATTCCTTTATACAGTTGATGGTTGTATGGTTGTCCGTATTCGCAACTGTGAATTCGTTCCATGTACATAATTTCCAGTCGATGTTCTGTTCAGTTTGACCAGAGGACCCAATCCATTCCATGTAAACACAGCCCACACAGCTACGGAGCCACTACCAGCTTGCACAGTGCGCTGTTAACAAGTTGCGTCCATGGCTTCGTGGAGTTTGTGCTACACTCGAACCCTATAGCGTCACGTGACCTGGCCGCTTCAGGCTTTGTCGTGCGGTTAGCAAAGCGACTCGCCTCGGTCGTCTGCTGCTACAGCCTTTGAACGCCAAATTCCCCGGAACTGTCCTAACAGATACGTTCGTCGTAAGTCCCACTTTGATTTCTGTCGTTATTTCACGCAGTGCTTCTTGTCTGTTTAACAACTCCACTGCTCTCGGTCGCTAAAGTGAAGATCGTCGACCATTGCGCTGTCCGTGCTAAAAGGTAATGCCTGAAATTTGTTATTCTCGGCACATCTTGACACGGTGTGTCTTGGGACATTGAAATCCCTAACGATTTCCGAAATGTGGTACCCCATGCGTCTAGCTCCAACTACTACTCCGCCGTCAAAGTCGGTTAATTCGCGTCGCGCGGCCATAATCACTCCAGAAACCTTTCCATATGTGCTACTTGAGTACACATGACAGAAGTCTGGGCGGACGTATGACTTCACGTGACGGCTCATCATTGTTTGTTGATAAAGTGATTCTGACTGAACAAATGAGTTCAAATTGTTGGCCATGAGTTTTCCTGTTGACATAATAGTGGTGTATTTTGCACATAGCAAAGCTTTTATTATCAATCGCGTTTGGCCCTTCTTGGACCAAGTGATGAACAACCAAGGGCCTTTGCAGACTTTTTTAAAATCTTTCTATGTGACCACATTACTTTTATTCTTTCAGACTGAGTTATTTTCCTGAATTTTGTGCCTAAGAACTTTTCTGTCTGGTTCTCCAGGTTGTGTTATTGGTCTTCCTTCAGGTTTTCCCATACTGCACTGATACATTATATTTTCTGTTTTTAGTCTTACTTTATTTTCGAAGACTTAACCTACCTGTCTACTTACTCCGGTTGGTTCCATTCATTTAATATACCCATCTAATTTTAGCCTATGGTTTTTTCATATCCGAATAAATGTTATACTTTTCAATTTTTTTTTAATTCGCTGTCAGTTTGTATGTTTCATCTTCAGTACAAATTGGACCTCAACTTTTCCTGATAAAGTTCCGTTACCTCTTTTCGATTTCTTTAATGTGTCTCTTTCTTTTTTACTTATTACATGATTCAACATAACGCTGGAATTGAATATGCATGTCGCAATTTCCGTTTGAAGTGAGTGATTCTGCCGTATAAAGACACTCTGATTTGATGATTGTGTTGACAACGCCTTCATCCAACCAGGGTGTCTTTATGGGGCAGAAGCATATATGGTGACGGTGTGCTGACGAAAAATGACAGGAGTGTCAAGCGTAATGGTGTGCTAATTTTATATGGAGACATACTGGCTGTTCGAAAATTGGGAAAAATATAACTAAAACGTTTCATTATATGTAAATAATTACATTATATTGCTGTTTAACTATAATGTATCGCTATACTCCCTGAAATACACTCCTGGAAATTGAAATAAGAACACCGTGAATTCATTGTCCCAGGAAGGGGAAACTTTATTGACACATTCCTGGGGTCAGATACATCACATGATCACACTGACAGAACCACAGGCACATAGACACAGGCAACAGAGCATGCACAATGTCGGCACTAGTACAGTGTATATCCACCTTTCACAGCAATGTAGGCTGCTATTCTCCCATGGAGACGATCGTAGAGATGCTGGATGTAGTCCTGTGGAACGGCTTGCCATGCCATTTCCACCTGGCGCCTCAGTTGGACCAGCGTTTGTGCTGGACGTGCAGACCGCGTGAGACGACGCTTCATCCAGTCCCAAACATGCTCAATGGGGGACAGATCCGGAGATCTTGCTGGCCAGGGTAGTTGACTTACACCTTCTAGAGCACGTTGGGTGGCACGGGATACATGCGGACGTGCATTGTCCTGTTGGAACAGCAAGTTCCCTTGCCGGTCTAGGAATGGTAGAACGATGGGTTCGATGACGGTTTGGATGTACCGTGCACTATTCAGTGTCCCCTCGACGATCACCAGTGGTGTACGGCCAGTGTAGGAGATCGCTCCCCACACCATGATGCCGGGTGTTGGCCCTGTGTGCCTCGGTCGTATGCAGTCCTGATTGTGGCGCTCACCTGCACGGCGCCAAACACGCATACGACCATCATTGGCACCAAGGCAGAAGCGACTCTCATCGCTGAAGACGACACGTCTCCATTCGTCCCTCCATTCACGCCTGTCGCGACACCACTGGAGGCGGGCTGCACGATGTTGGGGCGTGAGCGGAAGACGGCCTAACGGTGTGCGGGACCGTAGCCCAGCTTCATGGAGACGGTTGCGAATGGTCCTCGCCGATACCCCAGGAGCAACAGTGTCCCTAATTTGCTGGGAAGTGGCGGTGCGGTCCCCTACGGCACTGCGTAGGATCCTACGGTCTTGGCGTGCACCCGTGCGTCGCTGCGGTCCGGTCCCAGGTCGACGGGCACGTGCACCTTCCGCCGACCACTGGCGACAACATCGATGTACTGTGGAGACCTCACGCCCCACGTGTTGAGCAATTCGGCGGTACGTCCACCCGGCCTCCCGCATGCCCACTATACACCCTCGCTCAAAGTCCGTCAACTGCACATACGGTTCACGTCCACGCTGTCGCGGCATGCTACCAGTGTTAAAGACTGCGATGGAGCTCCGTATGCCACGGCAAACTGGCTGACACTGACGGCGGCGGTGCACAAATGCTGCGCAGCTAGCGCCATTCGACGGCCAACACCGCGGTTCCTGGTGTGTCCGCTGTGCCGTGCGTGTGATCATTGCTTGTACAGCCCTCTCGCAGTGTCCGGAGCAAGTATGGTGGGTCTGACACACCGGTGTCAATGTGTTCTTTTTTCCATTTCCAGGAGTGTATTATTTCGAGACTGTAATGCATCATCAGACCAAATTGTAATCAGGTAATTGCTTATATCTGAGAAAACACAGGACCCTCTCATCTTCTTACTGTTAGTTATTAGTCCCTCACAACAATGGATTTTAAGCCGAAAAGATGATGTGTGGCCTTAGTGCAGAGAAGGCACGCGTGCTGCACTTCCTGTATCTTCATCTACATTATATCTGCACTATCTACATTATATCTACACTATATCTGCATCTACATTACGGTGTGTGGCAAAGGATACTTACTGTACTACATCTGTCCCCCCTTTCCCTATTCCATTCGCGAATGTTGCATGAGAAGAATTACTGTCGGTAAACCTCTGTATAAGCCCTAATTTCTCAAGTTTTCTCTCTGGTCATTTCGCGAGACATACGTGCCACGAAGTACTACGGTGCCCGATTCCGGCGTGATGAACTACGCCTCTCTTGTGGCGTATGCCACCGGGGTTTGTAGGGCATCTCCGTAATGATCTCACATCGACTAAGCGATCCCGTGACGAAAGTCGCCGCTCTTCTTTGGCTTTCCTCTATCTCTTCAGTTAATCCAACCGGGCAACGGTCTGAGACTGATGAACAAGTCTGTACAATCGGTCGAACAAGTATTTCCCAAGCCACTTCTCTCGTCGCTGAATTACATTTCCTTAAGATTCTTCCTATGTATGTCAGCATGGCATTTGCTGCTGTGACTCCTAAGCGTTTTAGTGCAGTTATTGTTTCCATTGATTCTTAGTCCGTGATGTAATCGAACAGTTATGGATGTATCCGGTCACTTTTGGGCACTACGATACGTTTATTTGCATTGATGGTCAACCGCTTGTCCATGTGCCACAAATCGATCGAATGCACGTCTTCTTGCAGTGGGCTACTGTCTTCTGGCGTTGTTGCCTTGTAATAGACAACTGTAAACGTTACTCAGTAGATCTTTTATGTTATTCTTAGGGTTTCGTATCCCAATCTGTAAAAATGGAACCATTGAAGGACTACTTTGTTGTCCTCTTGTCTGTCTGTCCGCCTATTAAAACCCATTTTTCTGAGGAACAGGAAGCGATATCAAGTTGAAATTTATGTCAAACACTAAGGTCTACTTTCCCTTGGCGGTGTAAAATGTTTAAGCTTCTAAGCCAGCGTAATCAAAAAAATGCGGCAATTTATTTCACATAATTTGATACACGCAAACTCATTCATCAAAACCTATAGGTGAATTATCTCCATACGGAATTAAGTTTTCATGGAACCATGAAAGATGGAGTCGTACTCTTGTGGCTGGTTTGGCGCGACCCGCCATGAATTTCTCTGTTATGCTAACCTTCTCGTATCGGAGTAGCATTTTCACCCTACAGCATCAATTATTAGTTGGATGTGTGTGCAATATGCGTCTTCTCCTGCAGTTTTTACTATGTGCAGCTCCCTCTAATAGTACGGCATGAAAGCTATTCCCTCTGATATCTTAACACGTGTCCTGTCATCCTTACTGTCTCTTGACAGTGTCTTCTTTACGTTGCTTTCATCCCCGATTCTGCGGAGAATAATTTTTTGACTTATCAGTGTAAATTTATGTTGCAAAATGAACTGCTACGTCGTAAAACATTAATTAATTGACTTGACCTTTGATTTTGACACAGATATGGCAGGTGCTGCATTTAAACCCTCTTTTGACTATTTTTTCCCTAGATGCATACATTCTAAAATTTTTTACCCGTCTAATCTGTGAAAAAATATTTGACTGTAATGATTATGTTTTCTTCGTGGCTGCTGTAGGGAGAGAACGGTTACGTACAGGATGAGTTGGCGGTCGGAGGTTTCCGTTTCTCCTGTTCTCAAAGAACGCCAGGCAGAGTCGGAGAAAACTGCTACAACTCGCGATGAAGACTCCGTCCCTTTTGGCAGCTAAAGTATTCACAGTTGCCGTAAGGTTTTCTGGAAACACTTTCAGAATGAGAAGGTTGACCAACTGTGGCTGTGTGGTATCTTCTGACTAACAAATTGGTCGCTTAGGGAACGTCTTGAACACACAAGCTGACGGCGTAATATTGCGCGTCGTTCGGACCGCGGTAGTAGCAGATCCGATCGCCCAGTATTGTCAATTTGCGAAGAAATCACTATGCACTGTATTGCTAAACACACTAATAGTTTTTATGAAGGTACGGGGATCAAACATCGAATAAAAGTTCGTAGACGATATTTACCTTCTTTTTCATAAGAAAAATTTATTATTCTTGATAACTGCGATTACAAGTTGTATCTCCTATGTACTTCAAATTACATCTATACGCAAACTTATCTGACCAAAAAAAAAAAAATCCTTATCTCCGGCAATTGCAAAAAAGGCTAGATGCTTCTTTTTTTTTCACAGCAAAGAGCATTGTCGTCGCATCAAAGACTGTTGTCGTTTCAATTACGGTAGCGCAACATCGCTGGTACTCGCAGTCAGAATATTACAATAATATTACATTAGATAGGAACATTACAGTTTCTATGTCGAACATAATCCACTTCCGTTGTTGTGGTTGATGTTTATGTTACACATAAAATTAAATTCAACTATGCTGTGACACTACAAGAAGATGTGAATATTAATGAAGCGGCGGGTGTAGTGTACTAGAGATAATACGGTAATCGGTCGCTGTGGCCGAGCGGTTATAGGGCTTCAGTCCAGAACCGCGCTGCTACTACGGTCGTAGGTTGGAATCCTGCCTCGGGCTTGGATGTGTGTGATGTCTTCACTTTCGTTGTTGTAGTTGATATTTATGTTACACATAAAATTAAATTCAACTATGCTGTGACACTACAAGAAGATGTGAATATTAATGAAGCGGCGGGTGTAGTGCACTAGAAATAATACGGTAATCGGTCGCTGTGGCCGAGCGGTTATAGGGCTTCAGTCCAGAACCGCGCTGCTACTACGGTCGTAGGTTGGAATCGTGCCTCGGGCTTGGATGTGTGTGATGTCTTTACGTTAGTTACATTTAAGCAGTTCTAAGCCTAGGGGACTGATGACGGTAATCGGTCGCTGTGGCCGAGCGGTTATAGGGCTTCAGTCCAGAACCGCGCTGCTACTACGGTCGTAGGTTGGAATCGTGCCTCGGGCTTGGATGTGTGTGATGTCTTTACGTTAGTTACATTTAAGCAGTTCTAAGCCTAGGGGACTGATGACCCCAGATGATAAGTCCCATAGTGCTTAGAGCCAATAATGATGTAGACAGTGTGACGTATGGACGTTTGCGCTTGTCCAGAAAGCGTGCAAAAAAAATGGTTCAAAAGTCTCTGAGCACTATGGGACTTAACATCTGTGGTCATCAGTCCCCTAGAACTTAGAACTACTTAAACCTAACTACCCTAAGGACATCACACACATCCATGTCCGAGGCAGGATTCGAACCTGCGACCGTAGCGGTCACGCGCTTCCAGACTGAACCGCCTAGAACCGCACGGCCACAACGACCGGCATGAAGCGTGTACTGGTAGCCGATGTGCTATAGATGACAGCCCGCGATATGCTGAAATGCGGGTTCGAGTCCCGGCCTGGCGTAAGTTTTCATGTATCACTATTGAATAGTAGACCTGTTGTAACGTGCCCTTAGAAAAATTTATGAATTACTGTGCTGGTAAACCCCTTACGTTATTTGTTTTCAAACAGCTGAGCAAAACTGAACGTACTCAGACATTCTTCTCTTTACTTATTCTGATCATCACTAAACTGACACACAATATTTTTAGCGCAACGTAATCTGACTTTCAATAATCCCTACAAAAGAATGGCCGTGACTATCAATAACCTATACCTTTCATGAATCACTTACCTCACAAAAATCTTTGTTACTCGAACTACTGCAATACACGAACGCCAATACTGCCAGCTAAATAAAAGATTCTAACTACTGAAGGCACTAAATACTGACAGGCATACTTAGCAAACGAAAGATTTTGATAGAGAACAAACAATGTATTTACCTTAATAGTGTTCAAGGGGTTCATGACATGCGGTCTTAGAAATTTCGTTTTTCTGACGGACACACGTCCAGATCGTCTGCCCACAAAATTCTCTTCCCACATCCACCACTGCTGGCGGCTCACCTCCAACTGCGCAACGCTACGCGCTGTTCACATCCAACTGCCCACCATTACAATAGCAAATGTTGCAACAATGCAAACCAGCCACAGACTGCACAAGCAGTCAGTAATATTCATACAGAGCGCTACGTGGCGTTACCAACATAAAAACCTAAGCAGCTTACTTACACTGTACCTAAAAGAGCTGATGTCAAGGAATTCGCAGCAAGCTAATTAATTTCGCAGTGTTACGTACAACTGTGAACAGTCAACAGCACCTGTTCTATCAGAGAGGCATATCAGTATTAATGTAGTCATTGTGTGTAAACCGGTGCGGACAGGGGCCAATGGAGATGTACTCCAGAATCAGACTTAACAATGCTTCGGACTGTTATAAGTCTGAACGAGGACGTCCGAAAGCAATTCGAAGTGTGCCAGATAATTGCACTTACGGCCGTTATACCGTTACAGACGCTTCGGCGTGCCGTTCTCATTATTTGAACTTACCACTTACACACTGATAAATGCCACCTGCCGCGTGTACATCGTCGTAGAAATAAACGGCATTTCCGTCGCCTCGGAACTGGGACTATTTGACAGGCTAATTGCGGCGACTCGTATTTACGTCATAAAAGTTACTAAATATGAAGCGGGGCAGCGTTTTATATGCATAGGCGGTGCACGGAAGCGGGACGTTGATGCGGCGGCGGGCGTAGCGGAGGTGACAACACGCCGCGCCCCGACACCCGCCGAGGCCGCAGCGAGGGGCCCACGACACGCGGCCCACCCCGTCCATAAATAATACCGCCGAACTGGTTCCCGCGCAGCTGCCAGGGTTGACGACCCGCCGCCATTAACACTCGGCTCGTAATATAATCGGCCACGCGACCGCCGCAGCGCCCGCAATTAAACGTTTAGCCGGCACGGAACTGGGAGACTGTCCGACTGGTTCCCGGTCGGCTAGACCACGGAGGCACAACTCGAGTCGTGCGCACGCCGGACAAAGGACAACACACACCCCAAGGAGACATCAAGCTAATACCGTGCAACAGCGCTTCTAGTGTTGATTGCCTCCTCAATACGGCGACGCCGGCCGAGGTGGCCGAGCGGTTCTAGGAGCTACAGTTTGGAACCGCGCGACCACTACGGTCGCAGGTTCGAATCCTGCCTAGGGCATGGATGTGTGTGATGTCCACTCGAATTACTTAAACCGAAGTAACCTAAGGACATCACACACATCCATGCCCGAGGCAGGATTCGAACCTGCGACCGTAGCGGTCGCGCGGTTCCAGACTGAAGCGCCTAGAACCACTCGGCCACACCGGCCGGCTCGTGAGTTTGTGAGGCTATGGCTCTGAGCACTATGGGACTTAACATCTATGGTCATCAGTCCCCTAGAACTGAGAACGACTTAAACCTAACTAACCTAAGGACGTCACACAACACCCAGTCATCACGAAGCAGAGAAAATCTGCAGTTTGTGAGGGTAAATGTACTTACGAGGAAAGTTGTTGTTGTTGTGGTCTTCATTCCTGAGACAGGTTTGATGCAGCTCTCCATGCTACTCTCCTGTGCAAGCTTCTTCATCTCCCAGTACCTACTGCAACCTACATCCTTCTGAATCTGCTTAGTGTATTCATCTCTTGGTCTCCCTCTACGATTTTTACCCTCCACGCTGCCCTCCAATACTAAATTGGTGATCCCTTGATGCCTCAGCACATGTCCTACCAATCGATCCCTTCTTCTAGCCAAGTTCTGCCAAAAACGTCTCTTCTCCCCAATCCTATTCAATACTTCCTCATTAGTTACGTTATCTACCCGTCTAATCTTCAGCATTCTTCTGTAGCACCACATTTCGAAAGCTTCTATTCTCTTCTTGTCAAAGTAGACCCGCAAAAAAGACTGCACACTGCTTCTTGTTACATGTGCTCTCCACTGTACATCAGGTTTACATTGTCACTTGTAAATGTCAACGATATTCTTGCTCTCATCGAGTGCAAAGATAATTGAAGCGTGCAATTCCTTACTGCACATCACAATTCAGTTATTACATTAAATGATTATGTGCATAAATATGTTTTATTTTTCTTTTAGAAATAGTCGTACGAACAGGCTGTTACAGAATATGGACAAGTGCGCAATTCAATTAATATGTTAGATGGTAATATAGAGGGTGGTCAAAAACAGTCTGTTGTGCTGAAAAATAATTGCTAAGAAATATTTCGATACGTTGCGTTTCCGATTTAATTAGCATTGAAGTTTCCCAATCAGGCACACTCCCAACGTGTTCTTCGTTTCGTTTCCTAAAATCGAACAACAGACAGATATAAGTATTGGACATAGGACGGAAGTAAGGTTTGAACCTGGGCCAAAACCTGACCACTCTCATGCGCTGTTACTACCCTATGACTACAACTGACACTAATTCTACCTGGCGGGCCACTTCAATTAGCGCGCGCGTGATTGGGAAACTTCAATGCTAATTAACGCGGAAACGGTGCAACTTATCGATTTTTTCTTAATAGCTATTTGTCAGCACAGACTTCCCTCCAACACTTACAAGTTTTTCATACTGTTTCTGTATACATAAATGTTTATCTCGTATTGTAAAATATTCTGTTCATATTTTACAGTTTCAACGTGCAGCAGTATATTAATATCCTTCCATTCATTTTCGGTAAGATCAGACCACAACATACACTATGTGATCAAAAGTACCCGGACATCCCCAAAACATACATTTTTCATATCCTGCCACCCACTGCCAGGTACTCCATATGAGCGACCTAAGTAGTCATTAAACATCGAGAGAGAGCAGAAAGGGCCGCACCGCGGAACTCATGGACTTCGAACGTGGTCAGATGATTGGGTGTCACTTGTGTCATACGTCTGTACGCGACATTTCTAAACTCCTAAACATCCCTAGGTCCACTGTTTCCGATGTGATAGTGAACTGGAAACGTTGAGGGACACGAAAAGCACGAAAGCATACAGGCCGACACCGTCTGCTGCCTGACAGAGACCACCGACAGCTGAAGAGCGTCGTAATGTGTAATAGGTAGACATTATCCAGACCATTACACAGGAATTACAAACTGCATCGGTATCCACTGCAAGTACTATGGCAGTTAGGTGGGAGGTTTCATGGTCGAGCGGCTGCTCAAAGCCACACATGACGCCGGTAAATGCAAAACGACCCCTCACTTGGTGTAAGGAGCGTAAACATTCGACGATTGAATTGTAGAAAAACGTCCTGTGGAGTGACGAATCACGGTATACAATGTGGCGATCCAATGGCTGGGTGTGGGTGTGACGAATGCCCGGCGTACGTCTTTCGCCAGCGTTTGTACTGCCAACAGTGAAATTCGGAAGCGGTGGTGTTATCGTATGGTCGTGTTTTTCATGGATGGGGCTTGCACCCCTTGTTGTTTTGCGTGGCACTATCACAGCACAGTCCTACCTTCTTACTTCCCATTGTTGAACAACAATTCCGGGATGGCGATTGCATCTTTCAACACGATCGAGTACCTGTTCATAACGCACGGCCTGTGGCGGGGTGATTACACGACAGTAACATCCTTTTAATGGGCTGGCCTGCACAGAGTCCTGACCTGAATCCTACAGAACACCTTTGGGATGTTTTGGAACGCCGACTTCGTGCCAGGCCTCACCGACCGACATCGAGACCTCTCCTCAGTGCAGCACTCCGTGAAGAATGGGCTGTCATTCCCCAAGACAATTTCCAGCACCTGACTGAACGTATGCCTGCGAGAGTGGAAGCTGTCATCCAGGCTAAGGGTGGGCCAACACCATATTGAATTGCAGCATTACCGAAGAAGGGCTACTAGAACTTGTAAGTCATTTTCAGTCTGGTGCCCTGATACTTTTGATCACTTAGTGTATATGTATTATCTGTTGTAATCTGTTGCACATAAAAGTACTTAAATATAATAACTGAATTGCGCACTTGTCAATATGCTGTTGCAGCTCATTCATATTTTTTAAACAAATGAAAAATATTTATGTAAATAACCATTTTATGCAATAACTGAGTTGCAGTCTACAGTAACGAACAGCCAATTTCCTGCACCTTTCATTTATATTTCTACCCAATGTAAACAAGAATATCTCTGACACATATAACATGTTTGAAGTGACAGTGTGAACATACTGTATAGCGAGGAGCACATGCAACAAGTAGTAAGATGCAGCCTTTTTTCGACTGTACATCATTTGTAAGTACGCTTCACTCTGACAAATTCATGATTTTAATTTTAACAGTGCTGTTTCGTAAAAAAAAAAAGTATTTCCATCGTCAGCAAAGGACGCAACATAACCTGTCTCGGGCTTCGACTGTTGCTGTGAAAAGACGCCTGTGCTCTTCACTGACAAGAGATGCGTAATTAACCAATTCTCAACGTGAACCATCGAAACGCGCAGTGGCAAAATACATAAGTGGCTAACGCAGAAAACTGTTTTATTTATATTTACCAACAATCGCAGCCGCCATAATGCCGCCCTGTATGGATGAAATATTCATTCCATACCCTGCTACAGTCACTTAGTGATGATTAGATCTCGCATAGCTACCAGACTGCGGGGGTACTGAACGCTACGTTTCACGTTTTTTAATAATGTGCGATTTTGCAATCCTCTGCTTCTGCAAACTGAAAATTTTATTCCCAGAGAAAAAAATAAGTTTTCTACAACAAAAAAGAAAGATACTAACGTAGTTTAATTTCATACTGGGAAACATTTCGCTGGAAGCTGCGGTTTACGAATTATTGAAGAAAAATATAAAGAAGTGTCCTCTAAACGTCGCTGCCCCCCTTCCCCCTCCCCCCCCACCACCCACCACGCGTTCACACGGCCGGTGGAGATTTTTCGTATGTTGTTCATGATGACTCCTCCTGCCTCTGTACGAAAATTTATCGCTACACCTTTTTTTCTCCTATTCGACCCTTTTCTGTTCTTCGTTGACTAGGCAAGTTGTAGCCCATTCCCCATGTTTTCAGTACCTACACTGAATAAACAGTAATGGTATCTAAGGAGAAATTTGGAAAAAATTAAAATTCATGGGGAAGAAACGAAAACTTTCAGGTCTGTAGATGACATTGTAATTGTGTCAGAGACGGTAGAGGAATTGGAAGAGCAGTTGATGGAATGGATAGTGCCTTGAAAAGAGATTATAACATGAATATCAAAACTGATGACGGCCGAAGTAGAGAATACAAAATGCTTAGCGACAAACTAGAAAAGCGTTTCTGAAAAAGAGAAATTTATTGATATCAAATATAAATTTAAGTTTACAAAGTCTTTTCTGAAGGTATTTATCTGGACGATGAGCAGTTCAGACAAGAAGATGATAGGAGCTTTTGAAATGTGATGCTACAGAAGAATGCTGAAGATTAGATGTGTAGAACGAATAATTAAGGGAGAAGAACTGAATCAAGTTCGGGAGAAAAGAATTTATGGTATAATTTGACTGACAGAAGGCTCGGTTGATAGGACGTATCCTGATGTATCAATAAATCGTTAATTTGTTAATGAAGTTAAGCATGGGGTTAAAAACTGCAGACAAAGTCCAAGGCTTGACTAAAGTTATCAGTTTCAAATTGCTGAATATTTCATTAGTTATTCAAAGCATAGATATTGCATCAAACCAGTCTCCCGACTGAACACCATAACAACAACAAACGACCTGACGTAGATTGCCCATAGCTTTATGAGGCTATTCGACGACGACGCTGTTGTGCATAAAGAGATGACTCTGCTAGAAACTTGTTACGAAATACAGAGCGATTTGCACGTGATCAGCGCATTGAGCAAACGTTGATAGCCGACTCCATAGTTAATAGTACCTTACAGTAACATTACACGAGTGTACAAATGCATTTTACCCTGTTGATGGTAGCGGCTCATAACCATTTCATTTTTATTAGCTACTCTGCTACAGGCATTACGCCACACAAGTGCAACAACAACTTTTACATTGCCTGACGGTGATCAAAGAATGAAACTTTTTCTATGACTCATTCGGTACTTCATTAACCTTTCTTTTCCTCGTTGGCTTGTTGCTGGATGTCTTTATCATCTCGATCAATCCATCTAAATTTCAACACTTTTTTGTAACGTAACATTTAAAATGTTTTAACCGTTTTATTTGTGTCTTCTCCATTGCTCTCGTTTCACAGCAAAACATAGTTTGTCATTAACCTTTCTCTGGTTTTAAGGCTTGTATTGCTGGATGATAGCTGCTTTCATTTATTATAGAAAGCGTTTTCATCCGGTGGGATCTTAGCTACTACTTTCTTGTTCCGGAATAGCAAATCGGTCACCTCTTCAACGGTCGCTCGTGCAAGCCAGTAATTTCACATGCTGCGCACACCATTACGTCACTTTCTTTTTCTTTATGCGCGTATTATAGCCGTCGATTAAAACACGTTCAACTTAAATCATCCAAAACAAATCCAGTTTACTTTCAGAGACCAGTACTACGTCTTGTGTCAACCGTACCAGGCTGATTTTTTGTCCTTGTTTAAAAACTGTCACATGAAGTACTGCCTTACTTTCCTTACCATCTCTTCAACACACAGATTAAACACACGTGATGACAATAGGCCACAAAAACTTACGCTTAAAAAGTTTGGCACAGTATTCAACGCACCTTTGTTCAAATGTGTGTGAAATCTTATGGGACTTAACTGCTAAGGTCATCAGTCCCTAAGCTTACACACTACTTAATCTAAATTATCCTAAGGACAAACACACACACCCATGCCCGAGGGAGGACTCGAAGCTCCGCCGGGATCAGCCTCACAGTCCATGACTGCAGCGCTCAAGACCGCTCGGCTAATCCCGCGCGGCAATGCACCTTTGCGTTAAAATAACTAGAGGTTATAAGATGCCTCTCCAGACCGCTTAGAATTAGCATCGCCTAATTTCCTTATCATGCACTTACCTGTTCTCGAAATGTTATTATAGGTGGAGCTTATCAAAAACATTAAATAATTTGAAAATGTGTGGCACCAGTTGTAGGCTACAGCGGAAACACCTATATAAGACTACAAGTGTCTGGAGTATTTGATAGATCGGTTACTGCTGCTACAATGGCAAGTTATTAAGATTTAAGTGAGCTGAAAAGTTATGTCATAGTCGGCCCACTCATAAACAAAATAATGTTGTTTTGTATGACCTCCATTTCTCGAGCAAAATTTAGGCTCTGTATTTACACTACTGGTCCTTAAAATTGCCACACCAAGAAGAAATGAAGATGATAAACGGGTATTCATGGGACAAATATATTATACTAGAACTGACATGTGATTACATTTTCACGCAATTTGGGTGCATAGATGCTGAGAAATCAGTACCCAGAACAACCACCTCTGGCCTTATTAACGGCCTTGATACGCATGGGCATTGAGTCAAACAGAGCTTGGGTGGCGTGTACAGGTACAGGTGCCCCTGTAGCTTCAACACGATACCACAGTTCATTAAGAGTAGTGACTGGCGTATTGTGACGAGCCAGTTGATCGGCCACCATTAACCAGACGTTTTCAATTGGTGAGAGATCTGGAGAATGTGCTGGCCAGACCAGCTGCCCAACATTTTCTGTATCCAGAAAGGCCCGTACAGGACCTGCAACATGCGGTCGTGCATTATCCTGCTGAAATGTAGGGTTTCGCAGGAATCGAATGAAGGGTAGAGCCACGGGTGGTAACACATCTTAAATGTAACGTCCACTGTTTAAAGAGCCGTCAGTGCGAACTAGAGGTGACTGAGACTTGTAACCAATGGCACCCCATATCATCACGCCGGGTGATACGCCAGTATGGCGATGACGAATACACGCTTCCAATATGCGTTCACCGCGATGTCGCCAAACACGGATGCGACTATCATGATGCTGTAAACAGAACTTGGATTCATCCGAAAAAATGACGTTTTGCGATTCGTGCACCCAGGTTCGTCGTTGAGTACGCCATCGCAGGCGCTCCTGTCTGTGATGCAGCGTAAAGGGTAACCGCAGCCATGGTCTCCGAGCTGATAGTCCATGATGCTGGAAACGTCGTCGAACTGTTCGTGCAGATGGTTGTTGTTTTGCAAACGTCCCCATCTGTTGACTCAGGGATCGAGACGTGACTGCACGATCCGTTACAGCCATGCGGATAAGATGCCTGTCATCTCGACAGCTAGTTACACGAGACCGTTGGGATCCAGAACGGCGTTCCGTATTACCCTCCTGAACCCACCGATTCCATATTCTGCTAATAGTCATTGGAGCTCGACCAAGGTGAGCAGCAATGTCGCGATACGATAAACTGCTATCGCGATAGGCTACAATCCGAACTTTATCAAAGTCGGAAACGTGATGGTACGCATTTCTCCTCGTCACACGAGGCATCACAACAGCGACCGATGCGACTGCCTTTTCTAACAGAGCGACTTCGCCTGCAGCGCCTCTCCTGGCCTTGTGACCGTATCGGTTGGACTGCAGACAGTTGGAAAACCGTGGGATGGTCAGATAATTCCCGATTTCATTTGGTAAGAGCTGATGGTGGGGTACGAGTGTGGCGTAGCCATGTACCCAAGTTGTCAACAAGGCACTGTGCAAGCTGATGGTGGCTCCATAATGGTGTGGGCTGTGTTTACATGGAATGGACTGCGTCCTCGGAAACGATCATTGAGTGGGAGTGGTTATGTTCGGCTACTTGATTTTCATATCTCCTAACAGCAATGGAATTCATATGGATGACAATGGGTCATGTCACCTGGCCATAATTGTACGCGATTCATTTGTAGAACATTCTGGACTATTCTAGCGAATGATTTGGCCACCCAAATTGCCCGACATGAATCCCATGGAATATTTATGGTACGTAACTGACAGGCCAATTCATGCACCGCCAACACATTCGCAATTATGGACAGCGACAGCGGCAGCATAGCTCAGTATTTCTGCAGGGGACTTCCAACGATCGTTCATTCCGGCGTCTAGTTGCAGCAACTTCGTGCAAAAGGGGGTCTGACACGATATTAGGAGGTATTGCATGATATTTGTCATTTCAGTGTACATTTCTAAGTGCGCGAACCCGTGAACCCCAGGCTGCAAGTGAATAGTTGCGGACACAACTCACGGCTGGCGGCTACAGGAACATCTGTACGGAGGACATGTTGGGGCGTATCAGCGCCCAGCCGTCAGCTCTCATCACGGTCGGCCGCCTCGACAGCGCGCCGGCGCTCAATTACTCGTGTCGCCTTATCAGCGAGCAGCGAGCAGACACATAAATTACAATCAGGCAGCGCCGCGCCGCAGGCATGTTAATTGAGCGAGAGGCGCCGACGCAGTCGCTCCGGCAACCTGTTGGTGTCACCTGTTGGCGGAGCGCCTAATGAAGTACTCCCGCCCCGGGCCGGGTAGCCTGCCGCCGCCTCGAGCGCACTGCATTTCACGCACGTACCGCCGTAAGGGCCCTCTCGCTCCTAATGAGGAGCCCCGAAAGTAAATGACAGCTGCCTGTGGACTCCTGCCAAGCGTCAAGGTCCTGCTAGGGCGCTTGACATTCACCGTAAACTGGGGGACATAACGAAGAGATGGCAGCGCAGCTCCACACCTCGCATCGTAATGTCCGTACTTCGGCACCTGTTACGGAGGCCAGTGGCCTGCGTGGTGCCGAGATGGCTCGTGCGCCAGGCGTGAGACATTCGGAAAGCAGCGAAAGAATTCCCGCCGAATGCATAGTGGGGACAGGCCAACATTTGCTTGCCGTACGCCTATGCCCAGTCCTCAGTTTTGTGTGTCTTCCACGCCGTATCACAGTGGCTGAATATTCGTCTAGATGCAATTTTGACGATTCACCTCCATAGCTGAATGTTGGCAACGCTGCCTTCTGGCGTAGGCAAGTCTGAAAAGGGCTCCACTTACTCTCATGTGGCTAAATGAGGAGCTGCTTGAATAAAGAGGACGGGGCACCATAGCGTTTTATCTTGAAACCTTCCCGTCTCCTCTATATATCTTTTGTTACGCAACCTTCCCTTTTAGAATAACCTATGAAACCTTCCCTTAGCATTTCTACCTCTTGCTTAATAATAATAAATGAAATCTTCCCTTTGAAATTAATTCTCTTTCTCAATCTTCGCATACAAATTTAAATGCTGCTTATTAAAAGTTATTTTCTGATTATTTCGACGAAAACATAGAATGTGTCGTCGTCGTGGCCCTCAGTCGTTATCTGCAATAACCCAAAACTGTTCCTTATCTTTTTACTGTTACTGGATCGCCATCTGACTACTACATCGAACTGCGACAGGAACATCTCTGTTTTACTGTACTCTATTAGCTGCTGGTGGGCTGTCATAATAAGTGGCTGTATTTGGGTTGGGTTATTTGGGGAAGGAGACCAGACAGCGAGGTCATCGGTCTCATCGGATTAGGGAAGGACGGGGAAGGAAGTCGGCCGTGCCCTTTGAAAGGAACCATCCGGCATTTGCCTGGAGCGATTTAAGGGAATCGCGGAAAACCTAAATCAGGCTGGCCGGACGCGGGATTGAATCGACGTCCTCCCGAATGCGAGTCCAGTGTCTAACCAAGGCTGTATTTATTACCAAAGCTGACGTTATTCTTTAATAGCAAAGCTGACGTTATTCTTTAATTAATCTGACTCATGTTACGTAATTCATAGTTAAACGTTTCCTTGACAACAATAAAATTTTGCGAAGTTTTACGTTGATGGTTATTGAGATGGATTATTATCAGTAATGCAATATTGCTGGCAAAATTAATTATATTCTGAATGAAATGATTTTACAAACGTTCAAATGGGACTTACTTTTTACAATAATCTTACAACTAGCAATGCGCAAACATACCTTCAGGAGTCTTGAGTTTCTCAGAAAATTAATTCAATAATATTAGTTCTTCTTATGATAATGGTTAGCTGATGTCTCTGTACATCCGTTTATAATCTCTTGTAAATCATAGCTAATGGCTGGCAGGTACACCGCTCCTCTCAACCTCTCGCTTCAGACCTGCTACCGACTCGCTTCACATCTCGCTTACTACTGACTTCCTACGAACGCTAAAGTGCGATCTCTCCTGCCAACAATGCTTTCTGGTGCAGACAATCCCTGCTACCATTACAAAATGTATCGATGCGCGGTCTTTCCCGCTCTTTTCTTAAAATGTATCCATACGTGGTCTCTCCCGCCATTTTTAAAATTATATCAATGTGCGGTCTCTCTTGCCAACAATGCTTTGGTGCAGACATTCCCTGCTACCACAATTATTTCCAACATGACAAATATTAATTATTCCTACTTAATCCTGTTAATAAAATATAAAAATCTTTCATAAATTGTGGTTTGACAATAGACAATAGAAATATACACGTCTTACAATCTAGTGGCAGTAACTGCTCGAGATATTGGCGAAATGATGATCACATGTTCTACGAAGATAGACCGCTCGCCGTACTGCCTTGTTGCCAGCATTCGGTCAGTCGGAACAGGAAAACTCTAATCCACGACTGGTATTTACGAGGGACGTTTGAACAGTCGGTAAAAAAAAAAATAAAATAAAATAAAATAAAACTACTTACGTGTTTGAGGTAAACCTTTTTTATTTATCGACATAGTCTCCTTTTAGACTTATACCCTTCGTGCAACGCTGTTCTAATTTGTTGATCCCTTCCCAATAATAGGAATTGTCCAAGTCTGCAAAATAGCTATTAGTTGCTGCAGTCACCTCCTCGTTTGAATAAAATCTTTGTCCCTCCAGTCATTTCTTCGAATTGGGGAACAAATAGTAGTCTGAGGGAGCCAAGTCTGGAGAATAGGGGGAATGTGAAAAGAGTTGGAATCCTATTTCCATTAATTTTGCGACCACCTCTGCTGAGGTGTGTCCTGGTGCATTGTCGTGATGGAACTTTTTTGCGGTCCAATCGCCGGCGTTTTTCTTGCAGCTCGCTTTTCAAACGGTCCAATAACGATGAATAATATGCACCTGTAATAGTTTTACATTTTTCCAGATAGTCGATGAGGATTATCCCTTGCGAATACCCAAAAACAGTCGCCATAACCTTTCCGGCCCAAGGAATGGTCTTCGACTTTTTTGGCGCAGATTCTCCCTTGATTAGATTGTTCTTTGGTCTCAGGAGTGTAGTAATGTATCCATGTTTCACCCACAGTGACGCAACGACGCTTAAAGTCCTGCGAATTCTTCCTGAACAGCTGCAAACCACGCTTGCAACACTTCACAAGATTCGGTTTTTGGTCAAGCGTAAGCAATCGCGGAACCCATCTTGCTGATAGCTTTCTCATGTCCAAAAGTTTATTCAAAATATTATGTACCCGTTCATTCGAGATGCCCACAGCACTATCAATCTCACGCACCTTAACTCTTCCTTCATCCATCACCATATTATGGATTTTGGGAATGATTTCTGGAGTCGTAATCTCCACAGGGCGTCCAGAACGTTCAGCATCAGTTGTGCCCATATGGCCACTCCGAAAATTTTGAAACGACTTACAAACTGAAACTTCCTGGCAGATTAAAACTGTGTGCCCGACCGAGACTCGAACTCGGGACCTTTGCCTTTCGCGGGCAAGTGCTCTACCAACTGAGCTACCGAAGCACGACTCACGCCCGGTACTCACAGCTGTACTTCTGCCAGTACCTCGTCTCCTACCTTCCAAACTTTACAGAAGCTGGAAACATCCCCCAGGCTGTGGCTAAGCCATGTCTCCGCAATATCCTTTCTTTCAGGAGTGCTAGTTCTGCAGGTTCGCAGGAGAGCTTCTGTAAAGTTTGGAAGGTAGGAGACGAGGTACTGGCAGAAGTAAAGCTGTGAGTACGGGGCGTGAGTCGTGCTTCGGTAGCTCAGTTGGTAGAGCACTTGCCCGCGAAAGGCAAAGGTCCCGAGTTCGAGTCTCGGTCGGGCACACAGTTTTAATCTGCCAGGAAGTTTCATATCAGCGCACACTCCGCTGCAGAGTGAAAATCTCATTCTGACTTACAAACTGTTCTAATCGAAGGTTCAGAGACACCGTAATATTTATCGAGCTTCTCTTGAGGCGTTTTGTCTTTCATAAAGTAATGTTTAATCTCCACATGAAATTCTTTTTCGTCCATTTTTTGACAATCACTCGACTTCCTTGATTCACACGAATGCCAAACACAAATAAATAGACGAATATTACTGAAACTCTGTGTGCGTTCTTTCCAAAGATGCTACTAACTAAACATGTTCTCTATTCGCGCAGGTGGTGCCATCTTTCGGACTTTGCACAGACTTTTCAAACGCCCCTCGTATGTTTACGTTATGCACTGTTAACACATGGGTTGCGCGTTGTTGGGTCAAACTAGGAGCGGCGTTCAATAAGTAATGCAATACATTTTGTTTTCTGATAGCGTATTGGTTTTGTTCAGGATTCCAGTATACCTTATGACTGCCCGCTCTTTTGGCTTCAAAACCCTATTTTTCAACATAATCTCCGTTCAGTGCGATGACCTTAAACCACCTTACAGCGAGGGCCTGAATGCCTGCGTGTCGGAGCCAAAGTCTTGCAGCATCAGTAACCTCCCAGTCATCTGATATGGAAATCGGAGGCGGATGGGAAAGAACAGCCCAGACTTATGTGGAGCCTTGCGCTGTCTTGCAGAAGGAGAGGCTCGTTTGCTTTTTTCTGCAACGAACATTCTAAAGTCGTTTCTTCCATTTTCTAACGCTAGTACAGCTGTGTGCGACCGGTCATCACGCGGGAGATCGGACAGATTTCCTCGACCTTTTTGCGATGATGAAAGAAGCCTCGCCCAACCACTCACTGTGCTTTTGTTCATTGCCAGGTCTCCGTAGACTATGGATATTTGCAGTGCCTTGGGTTTTTGCCAAAATAAACTCAGTGACATCTTTCTGCTTGGTGCGTAAATCCATTACAGACACCAATTTGAGGTCTGCGTATAGCGCCGCCATTATCAGAACTTCATGACACTGTGGGCCCTGAAGCCGGCGTATTTCATTATGGCGCTGAAGCCGCCATATTTCACTGTGACCCACAACAAATTCCGCATCTTTTTAACCGAAATTGGCTGAGAAAAAATTTGTTCCATTACTTATTGAACGCTCCTAATAATTGTTCGTTACAAACAACTTGGATGTTCAGGGCACTCACAGCCGTGGAAGAACATCTTGTGGATGGGAATCGCAAACAGCTTTACATAAGGTCCTTTATTTGGGATAACAACTGGTTTCGTAGCTTAAAGCCACACCTTCACGTGGGTGTAAAAAGACTTGAGACACAAACAGATGGATAGAAGACCCAACATTCATTGTCCAAATAATTATAAAACGGCAAGTGAGCAAACAGTCAGAATGTAAGTAGGCTGAATGGTTCCATCAATATGGTGTTGCTGGAGCCCATATGGTGCAATGAGAGGCTGTTCCTGAATTTTGATTAGCTTTCTGGAGATGTTAATAGCACCGTTGATCCTATTTAGAATTTCACAGTACGCCCACTTTGCGATTAGAATTACTTAGACAGTGAATGTTGGGTCTCTTACCCCCCTCTCACATTTGGGTCTCATATGACGTAATTTATACCGATCTGAAGATGTGGCTTTAAGCTACGAAACCGGTTGTTGTCCCAAAAAAAGGATTTTACATTCAGTTAATTGCGGTTCGCCATTCGCAAGATGTTACTGTACATGAGATCGTGAGAAGTTCCTCAATGTAGCAGGGTCCGGCCTTTTATTTATCCGTCCCCACTCGGCACGAACTTGTGTTTGGTCAGGGTACACAGGGTGTTACAAAAAGGTACGGCCAAACTTTCAGGAAATATTCCTCACACACAAAGAAAGAAAATATGTTATGTGGACATGTGTCCGGAAACGCTTACTTTCCATGTTAGAGCTCATTTTATTACTTCTCTTCAAATCACATTAATCATGGAATGGAAACACACAGCAACAGAACGTACCAGCGTGACTTCAAACACTTTGTTGCAGGAAATGTTCAAAATGTCCCCCGTTAGCGAGGATACATACATCCACCCTCCGTCGCATGGAATCCCTGATGCGCTGACGCAGCCCTGGAAAATGGCGTATTGTGTCACAGCCGTCCACAATACGAGCACGAAGAGTCTCTACATTTGGTACCGGGGTTGCGTAGACAAGAGCTTTCAAATGCCCCCATAAATGAAAGTCAAGAGGGTTGAGGTCTGGAGAGCGTGGAGGCCATGGAATTGGTCCGCCTCTACCAATCCATCGGTCACCGAATCTGTTGTTGAGAAGCGTACGAATACTTCGTCTGAAATGTGCAGGAGCTCCATCGTGCATGAACCACATGTTGTGTCGTACTTGCAAAGGCGCATGTTCTAGCAGCACAGGTAGAGTATCCCGTATGAAATCATGATAACGTGCTCCATTGAGCGTAGGTGGAAGAAACTAAAATGAGCTCTAACATGGAAATTAAGCGTTTCCGGACGCATGTCCACATAACATCTTTTCTTTATTTTTGTGTGAGGAATGATTCCTGAATGTTTGGCCGTACCTTTTTGTAACACCCTGTATAGCCAACGTTGCCTCTGTCACCCTCGTTTTGGTATTGTCTCTTGATCTGCTCGAAGTACGTGTCCATACCACCATAGACGGATCTTTTCAATAATGGTGCCACTCCGAACCATCTGCACATCTCATTGGTCGTATGATCATGCTCTCACTCTCGTGAGGAGGAAATCGCTATCTTTATGCAACTGACTACGTCATTAAATTTATCTTCTTTTGTATTTCACCAGTTGTTGTTTGTTTTCACTGGTAATTTCTTTGGTTTTAAAAGTATCATTCATCTTCTGATTTGAATGATTCGTCCTTATTACCTGTTTCTACACATGCAGGATGTGCCAAGAAGAATGGTTAATATTGAGCCATATGGCACATTTGAAGCGAAAGACTTCGTATGGGCATGTGCCCTATTTCGAATGATTTCCGAGACAGAACACATTTAATGTACACTGTTATTTATTTTCTGTATCATGCAGTACATTGTCATTATTTACGACGTGCCACAGTAGTGTACGGAGAGTCGAGAAGAACTCAAAAATGGTTCAAATGGCTCTGAGCACTATGGGACTTAACATCTGAGGTCATCAGTCCCCTAGAACTTAGAACTACTTAAACCTAACTAATCTAAGGACATCACACACATCCATGCCCGAGGCAGGATTCGAACCTGCGACCGTAGCGGTCTCGCGGTTCCAGACTGAAGCGCCTAGAACCGCTCGGCCACTCCGGCCGGCCCGAGAAGAACTGTTTGGTACAGGACACTTTTGGTCTACTTCAAACTCGCCTACAAAAGCTACCGAAGCTGGAGCGAGAATGAGCTGTGCGACACAAACGAATGTTGGTAGGCGTCTTCCTACAGGTAAAAGATGATGTCTGTTCAAATTTCGCACCAGTCGCATAGGAGTGGCGCTAGTAATGCCTCTATGAGAGAGCAAATCAGAAATTATTTAAATACACACTGTAAAGCTCGTGAGCGTTAGTTACCTTTGAGATTGGAAGGGGTGAAGTTAGTCAAGAACGCCTTTAAGGCGACAAAGACGCCATTATCAACACCTCATTGAGTTTGAAAAATGTCTCGTAATATGGCTACGAAAAGCTGGATGTTCCTCCTGCGATATCGCAGAAAGACTTGGCAGCAATGTACCCATTGTACATGACTGCTGGCAGCGGACGTGACGAGAAGTACGGTTGCAAGAAGACCGGGCTCCGGACGGCAACGTGGCACTACCGAACGGGGAGACCGTCGTATTCGGTGCACCGTACGGCATTTGCAGCAGCAGTTTAAGCAGCAGCTGGCACTACACTGAGACGGAGAACTGTTATAGATCTGTTAATTAAGGACAGCTCTGAGTCCGTGTGCATTCAACTGTAGTATACAGAGAAGTTGCAGCATTAGAAAACTGTAGCGAAATGCAGGAAGATCTGCAGCGGATAGGCACTTGGTGCAGGGAGTGGCAGCTGACCCTTAACATAGACAAATGTAATGTATTGCGAATACATAGAAAGAAGGATCCTTTATTGTATGATTATATGATAGCGGAACAAACACTGGTAGCAGTTACTTCTGTAAAATATCTGGGAGTATGCGTGCGGAACGATTTGAAGTGGAACGATCATATAAAATTAATTGTTGGTAAGGCGGGTACCAGGTTGAGATTCATTGGGAGAGTCCTTAGAAAATGTAGTCCATCAACAAAGGAGATGGCTTACAAAACACTCGTTCGACCTATACTTGAGTATTGCTCATCAGTGTGAGATCCGTACCAGATCGGGTTGACGGAGGAGATAGAGAAGATCCAAACAAGAGCGGCGCGTTTCGTCACAGGGTTATTTGGTAACCGTGATAGCGTTACGGAGATGTTTAACAAACTCAAGTGGCAGACTCTGCAAGAGAGGCGCTCTGCATCGCGGTGTAGCTTGCTCGCCAGGTTTCGAGAGGGTGCGTTTCTGGATGAGGTATCGAATATATTGCTTCCCCCTACTTATACCTCCCGAGGAGATCACGAATGTAAAATTAGAGAGATTAGAGAGCGCACGGAGACTTTCAGACAGTCGTTCTTCCCGCGAACCATACGCAACTGGAACAGGAAAGGGGGTAATGACAGTGGCACGTAAAGTGCCCTCCGCCACACACCGTTGGGTGGCTTGCGGAGTATAAATGTAGATGTAGATGTAGATCCCCAAACCATCACCATTTGCGACTTCAGTGGTGTCAAGCGAGAGCTCATTGGAAGACAGGGTGGAGGTCTATTGTGTTTTCTGATGACAGCTCGTGATGCCTCGGTGCCAGTGATGGTAGTGCGTTGGTTAGAAGGTGGCCAGTTGAGGGCCTACAACCAACCTGTCTGCGTGCGAGACACACTGGACCGAGACCTGGAGCTATGGTCTACTATTTCTTATGACAGCAGGAGCACTCCCACACCTATCCTAAGCACAGTGACTGGTGATTCTACCTGTTTTCCTGCCATTCATGAACAGCATTCCATAGGGCGGGGGGGGGGGGGGGGGGTTCCAACAGGATAACGCTCGACCGTATACCGCTGTTGTAACCCAACTTTCTCCATAGAGTGTCGGCGAGTTGTCTTAGCCAGCTGTTCCCAATCGAGCAGAAATGGGACACCACCGGACAACAACTTTAGCGTCATACACCATGTGCAACAGGCATGGTACTCCATCCCACAAGCTGACATTCGGCACATTTATAACACACTGAACACACGTTTGCAGGCTTGCATTCAACATTCTGGTGGTTACACCGGATATTAATGTACCAGCATTTCACATTTGCAAGCGTTTATCTAGTGGTTCCATTAACCTACGATCGTGCAGTGTTGATCACTTAAATCTGTTACGTAGACGATTGTATTCCCGAAAATACATTACATTAATTATTTTTTGGTGCTGCGATTTTTTCCGTCAGTGTAGATTTATTTTGTATTGAGACATGTTTAGCGGCGCGGAGTGGCCGCACGGTTTGAGGCGCCATGTCGTGGATTGCACGGCCCCTCCCGTCGGAGGTTAGAGTCTTCCCTCGAGCATGAGTGTGTGTGTTGTTCTTAGCATAAGTTAGTTTAAGTATTGTTTAAGTCTAAGGACCGATGACCGATGACCGATGACCTCCTGGTTCCTTAGGAATTCACACACACACATTTGACATGTTTCTGCTAGAGACCACGGTTTTCGATTTCTTTCTCAAATACATATAAAAATAAGTTCAGTGATAATATGAAGTTTTAAAAAAGAAGATTATGAAGAGAAATGTACTTTCAGGTGATTGGTTGTCATAATTTTCTGCTTTAAGTAAGTGACATCGTCCTCTACCGTATTTTTCTCCCTCTTCTCTTCTTCTTCTTCTTCTCCTCTTCTTCTTCTTCTTTTGGCCTACTTCTTCTTCCTAAACATTGTGCTACACTTCAGCAGTGCAAAAGCAGGTGCACTAATCACGACTTTCAAGTTACTTTCCGTTCCGTAGAGCTACTACAGAGACCTGTTTGTATACCCTAACGCGCAGCGTATTAGCTTATGAGAAGGTAGGTCAGTAACACGAAACCTAATCCGTGTGGAGGATTAACGAGCGCGGGCTGGTACACCGGCCAGTGTTTCTTTTAGACAGTTTACCACGCTCGTTTAGGTGAATGCTGGGCTGTCCCCCAACTTCTAATTCAGAGAATATGATAGGCAAACCGTTACTACACAATAACACACAGAATAAAGTTTACATGATACACAGACTGATGGCACACATAACGTTGCTCCCTTAGGTTAATTTGACAACTCTGGCATCAGGAAGGACATATGGTCACAAAGCTAAATTATAAAATAAAATGTGCCGCATCCTGACAAAGCGGACCCCGTACAAGATGGGATAAACGCCAGGTAAAAGAATGAAACAGAGCTATTGAACGGCGAATATTGGTAGTTCGCAGAGTGACTAGATGCTGACAGTGAGCGCTTATGTGATTTAAGGTGCTTGCCGTCTAGCAAATATCCTTTACACCTCAGCCAGAACCTCGCCTTTTCGGCATTCGGCGAACACTTGCTGTGTGTTCACCGAATGCCACATGCGTGACACCTCCTCGAGGTACAGAAGTCGCCTTGTTGTTACCCGTCGTAGGCAGCCCGCTACACATGTCGACTAGCACCTTCATTTAACACTGCAGAAAATACGACGTTCCTGCGCATATCCTTACTGTCGGTGACCACCTCCGCATATTTTCGCCGTTCTTGGGCTGCCTATGCTCTGTGCTGCTGAAGTTGGAAAAACATTTCTTACCAGTAGATTTTTCTTTCCCTCTCTCTCTCTCGTTCTTTTCTTTTCTTTTTTTTCTTTTTTTACGAAGCAGAAAAATTCTAGTGAAGGCATCACATCATGATCGTAAGCAACAAACTGACGAGAAAACCATTCTGTTGACTATATTTTAAATAAATAAAACGAAGGTATATCTTCAGGAAAAAAAACCATTTCATTGCTTGTTTGCATAATATCGGTATTAATAAACTGCTTACACGGTAGCTACTGATACTATTTGGGCTACCTCCGTAGCTCACTCATCTAGCTGCAGTCAAACCTGTACCTGAAAGCCGCGCGGGGTAGCCGCGCGGTCTGAGGTGCCTTGTCACGGTCCGTGCGGCTGCCCCAGTTGAGGTTCGAGTCCTCCCTCGGGCGTGTGTGTGTGTGTGTGTGTGTGTGTGTGTGTGTGTGTGTGTGTGTGTGTGTGTGTGTGTTGTCCATAGAGTAAGTTTAAGTTAGATTAAGTAGTATGTAGGCTTAGGTACCGATGATCTGAGTTGTTCGGTCTCATAAGACCTTACCACAAATTTCCAAACAATTGTACCTGAAAAATATGGAGACAAATACTGTCCGTAGTGGTTTTGCAAGTCTGGAGGTTCAATTTGTTCGAATTGACTTTTCTCACCACAGCGGCGGATAGGGGCTGAGATATCCGTACCAACATTGCATGGCAGTATTCCTCAAACAAACAAGCAAGGTAGTTAAGGCACAATAAATATTACAGAAAAGATCTTCCTGATATTTCGACGCTCGGATTTAAGGCCACCGATTTATACTGACCGAGAATGGAAACTAAATCGATGTAAGCTACACAGTGAGATAATGCTTACCAAGAGCCTACCAACAATTAATTCACAACGCTCCTAGGCATCCTATGACAATCAAATATCCTCATATAAATTGGTCACAAGTATGGTGAAATGTCCAGACGTAGATTTTGCCCACAGATGTTAGAGCTACTATGCAAAAATGGTTCAAATGGCTCTGAGCATTATTGGACTTAACATCTCAGGTCATCAGTCCCCTAGAACTTAGAACTACTTAAACCTAACTAACCTAAGGACATCACACACATCCATGCCCGAGGCAGGATTCGAACCTGTGACCGTAGCGGTCGGGCGTTTCTAGACTGTAGCCGGCGCACACATATATCTATGCAAGAAAACAATCACCTTTGGGACTGGGTGACAAACTCTTTTTATCAAGGGAACCGTCATAAATATGATAAACATCGACCAAGTTTTACAGCTGGATTGGAAGTCTTTACCTGATGCTAAAGACAATGCCTTTGCCTTTGAGGTCATTTCCATTTCTTTTCACCAAATTCCAGTATCTCATATAAGAGCCAGATATGGACCGTCCAGTACAGGATTGTGTGTGTGCGATTCTCAATGTAGATTAAGAACTGATAATGTCCACGAAGAGTTGAGTGCACACTCACCTTGTCGACAAAACAGCTGGAAAAATGATGAAAAATTACAAAGAAAATAGATTAAAATGCCGAATTTTTGCTGACTAGACATGTAGATATAAAGTATTGTTTGGGACTGTTTTCCTAGCGTAAGCGATGAAAATGTGTTTTTATTTCAAGTCCTTATCAAAAATTTGTACAGATAAAATTCATGTACGACTTCATACACCTAATTTGATCAAATTATTTATATCATTACCGCAAATAATACATGTCCACTTACTTGTGATAACGTGAAAATTTTATTTTAGGATAAAACATACGTTCTGAGGCTGCTTTTACAATTCTGTTGTTTAATTACTCTGATTTGCATCTGAAATCTACAATCTAACACAGAGAGAATCTATTAGTCTACTCATGTTGAGCTCGAAAGTGCGACCTGTAGTGATTATCTCTGAGTTGTTGTTCTCCTAAGTAGTTTTGTGACGCCCTGTTAGGCATGACGTCGTATGTTATAGGAACGTATTTTGGCGAACTGTGATGTACATAATAATTTTAATTTTGGCGGGCCAACATATTGCTCGTTTCATGTTTTATGTACATGGACATTCAATGGAATGATTATGTGTGTAGCTGGGACAAGATGTTTGTAACAACCTTTATCAAGAATTGTAGATGGCAAATTAGTTATACCGAAACCAATCTCATCTAAGATTCTCCTTCTCCTAAACAGAGAATTTGCTGTAATAAGAGAAGATAAAATCAATTTACGTTGTTTAAAAAATGTAACCTTGTGCGTACAAATGTAAAATGATAATTCCTCGTTTATTAATTCTTCGCTTTATTATTCACTGTATTTAGCACAACAAAAGATTTAATTAAATCGTGATTGGAGTTTGTAACTGCCATGTCGAGGACTCGGGTTCAAGTCCCGGCAATGGTAAGGGTTTTTCCTCGATGGAAGGACTAGAACGTGTTCTACTCATCCTGTTGATGCCAGCCGAGGAGCTACCAGCATGAGAAGTAGCAGCTCCAAGGTGTGGAAAAATTGGCAGCGGCGGGGCGAGTGGTATGGTGACGTCACGTCCCTCCATACTGGCTTAGAATGACGTCATACAGCAGATGATGACATTGCTTCCGTCGGCGTCGCCTCGTTCTCTGTGCGTAATTCCGAAGCACAGTGTTCATTTTTATTTTATATTTATTTTTACTCATATTATGCACACATAAATTGGGGTTCGGCCGATATTATTCCGGGGAAACCACTTCATTGAAGAGATGAGACGCTAATATATTTTAAGTCGTCCAGACATCATCAACTTCATCAGTTACAACGTTGGTGCAACTGCATTCACGGAAATGAGTTTAGAACGGCTCATACTATTCAGCTCTAGTGCACCTCATAATGCACACTCAACTGGACGCTGAATTCCTGTTCCTCAGCAGCGAGCGGTCCTTGCACCTCTATAAGAATCTGGAGATGGCGTTTCTTCACTTTTGATGGATTTTTCAGCAATTCTGCGCAGAGATGAGGATATCTGAGGATGAGGATATCTGAGTCACCATATGGAACTAATTACATAAATAAGCGAAGACGTGTGATGAGCTACATGAGGTAACGTGGCAGCAATTACACTGACCAGCCAAAACACTATGACCAATGCGCGCAACGACGCTGGATGCCTCGTGGTAGCGATGCAGGTACGTGACGCGTTAACAAAAGTATGTAAGCGGAGTAGACACGGGCGGGGGATCTCCGTAACTGACGTGAGTGAAAAATTGCTGTACCATGCATGAAGCCTTGATACATTTATTCTTTACTATTAAGACACTCGTGAAGTCGAGTCAAAATTAAGGAAATTGGCAGCGCTTTTGACACCTTTAAACTGCGAAGCGCCAACAATAGGCGAAACAAGTATCTGTCCATGGAGCTATGAATAGATTTTGCCATACAGACGCTCCCAGCCTATAGAAACTGTGCAGGATCTTGTCTCTTAATTTTGATACTGTACGTACACATTTGTACATTTTGCATTGTACGATTGATTACTAATTTCAAAGGTGTTTTCACGAATACATGGAAATGAAAATTTTCCCATTTCGTTACAAACACAGTTCATTTTTGTTTTCGTTTCTAATAGAAAATTGGTGAAATGAAGACCCGGGCATCGCCAGGTTTTCAGCTTGTACTTGTAGAAATCCACTACTGTATAGCTACGTTATTGATGACAAACAGCTGCAGACAGCGTCTGCCGTAAAATATCTAGGCGTGACTATTCAGAGAGACCTTAAGTGGAATGACCACATAAAACAGCGGTAAAAGCAGATACCAGACTCAGATTGATCGGAGGAATCTTAAGGAAATGTAACTCTTCCACAAGAGAAGTGCCTTATAATCCACTTGTCCGCCCGATTCTTGAGTATTGTTCATCTGTCTGGGATCCCTATCAGGTAGGACTGACAGAGAGAGAAGATCCAACGAAGAGCGGCGCGTTTCGTCACGGGGTCGTTTAGCTGGCGAGAGAGCGTTAAGGAGATGCTAAGCAAACTCTAATGGCTGACGTTACAAGAGAGGCGTTATGCATACGGAGAGATTTACTACTGAAATTTCGGGACAGCAACATATTACTTCACCCCCCCCCCCCAAAAAAAAAAAGACAAAAAAAAAATCTCGCGTATTGGCCACGTGGAGAAAATTTGAGAAATTACAGCCAATCCAGAGGCTTACCGATTATTCTTCCCACGCACTATTCACTATTGGAACAGATTTGGAGGGATCAGATAGTGGTACCGAAAATACCCTCCGTCACACACCATTAAGTGGCATGCGGAGTATTATGTAGACGTAGATGTTGTGCAGAATATGAAACAGCCTTTTGTTGTTTTGTCTATAGAAAAAAAATACATCTAGTGGGTGGCCTAGTGCGCAGTAAGATTAAACACGACTAGAATTAAAAATGGCGGACATACAGTAATTGTGAAGATCATAGGATTAATAAAGGAACAAAGAAGTACGTCATGAAAATGGAAACACTATTGCAGGAGCAGTGTGTTAAGAGGCCTTTTCACGAAGTTACGTTCCTGTCGCAGCATTGAAGTCACCGGCAGCAGCAGCATGCCAGCGTGTAATAACGTTATAGGTCGTGCGCACTGTGTTCTGTCGCGGATAAGAATCTGAGGCCTGAACGGCCGCCAGCCGCCTATAAGAGCACCTGTCACGCAGCATACAGACGCATCCCGTAAAGTCTGAACCTCTTCTAGCACCTACCAGAACTAGTCCCGTGTTTGCTCGACAACGAAAAGGTGTGGCTGAATAACGTTTATGGGGGAAGTTATCTTTGCGGTTCTTCCAGTGGACCGAAGAGTTAATAGTATGGGATGCAGATACAAAAAGTGACTCGCTGGCCAGCAACAGTACTTTACATTCGCCCTCATAATTTTCGCAGGAAAAGTGATATCTTTGTCTGGATAAAGATTTTTGAGCTTAAACAGTAGATGCTTGTGTATAGCTTGCACTTGACGTTCTAAGGAGCGCGATAAATATGAGAACAGAACCTTCCTCATAAAACAGTTACATCATTAAGGTCGAAAAATACGTGAATAGCGTTTATTCTGTTGAAATTTATTCTGTTATAAAGAGGTTTCTGTATGCAAGGTCATAAGGGTTAAAACACTGAAAATCGAAAGTATTCTTATTACAGTGCGCAAATGGGAAATGGATATGTACTGTGTAAAGCGAGAGCATGGGTATATGGAATATGGTGACAGCTTATCCATTCAATGGATTACGTAGCATAAGTGCTCATCTTACGTTTTGCATAGTAACAGCAAGAACGGAGTATGTCAGAAACGTCCCTAGGTGATTTTTTAACATTTTATAATGAATTAAATACCCCCACCCCCCACCGTCAAAATTTGTTAACTACTGTAGTGTACGCAACTGTCGACTTGTTACCCGAGAGAGTACTAACGATTTCTTTTAACATAGCGAAACGAAATTTTTGGTAGGTGGTATTCCGCCAACAGGTGGGTAATTTTTTGTACGACAAACAATCTGTCAAGGTACAGAAGAACCTTCAATATTGTTTTTCGAGATAGCGATGAACTTTTCTTTAATGCCAATGTTAACATTGTGACTGAATTGATAGGGAGCTAGGAGCTGACAGTAGCAAGCTATTGGGAACAAATAATCTTTGAAGATAATTATTTATTTAACACATCGGCCAAATTACGAAGACAAGCAGTTTTTATTCGCTCCAGAGGCCAGATTGAATATATTATGTTCTGGGGAAGACTCCAAAACTTTTTGATAGACTTTTTAAGCAACAGTTTCTGTAATACACAGCAACATATAGCTGAAATGTAAAATAAAAATAATATACTTGTCTGTGAAGCAGACAGAGCACTCTGTTGCATCTTTAATTATCAAAACGTATAGATAAGTGAACTGATTGTCGAAATTTAAAAATTATATGCAAGGCCGTAAAGGAGCCGGAAGAACCAGGCTGTGACCAAGCCATATCTCCGAAGTATACTTTCTTCCAAGAGTGCTAGTCCCATAAGATTCGTAGGACAACTATTGTGAAGTTGGGAAAGTGTAGATGAGGTATTGGCGGAAGTAGAGCTGTCAGTATGGGTCGTGGTGGTAAGGTCTTATGGGATCAAACTGCAGAGGTCATCGGTCCCTAAGCCTACACACTACTTAATCTAACTTAAACTAACTTACGCTATGGGAAATACACACACCCATGCCCAAGGGAGGACTCGGACTCGAACCACCAACGGGCGGGGTGGGGAAGCCCACGGACCGCGATAAAGCGCCTCAGTAAAGCTGTCAGTATGGGTCGTGGTGGTAAGGTCTTATGGGATCAAACTGCAGAGGTCATCGGTCCCTAAGCCTACACACTACTTAATCTAACTTAAACTAACTTACGCTATGGGAAATACACACACCCATGCCCGAGGGAGGACTCGGACTCGAACCTCCAACGGGAGGGGGGGGGGGGGTAAAGCCCCACCGCGATAAAGCGCCTCACACCCGGGATGGGTCATGAGTGTTGCTTGGTTAGCTTAGTTGGTAAACGACTTGCCCGCGAAAGGCAAAGCTCCCGAGATCGAGTCTCGGTCCGGCACAGTTATAATCTGCCAAGAAGTTTGATTGCACGTCCTCGCTCGCGAAAATCGCAAAAGTTTGAGCACAGACTACGTGCACTACTCGCAGTGAAAGGCGGCGCGTCGCCTTTGGTCGCATCCCGGCGGCTACTGTGTGCTGTGGGGATCGCTAAGCACAGCATTAGCGCGCCGTATCACTTAGAGACATCGTCGTAATTGCGGCTAGTCCGTGTTATTACCGGCGCGGAGCTGGCGGCTGACGCAACTATTACGCGGCGGCGGGCGCGATTACAGTGTTTCTGCTGAGACCACTTGCTGTTGTGGTCGGGTCACTAACCTCGTGAATACCCCGAAACACAGAGTTTAAACAACACACTTAGTGCTTACAATTCGGCGGCGACGACGGATATGTAAATGAGCAATATTTCTGAGTGCCGTCTCAAGGTGAGCAACTATTAAGTCAGACCACACTAATGACAATCAGCGCTGAAGTAAAAAGTAGTTTCCTTCTGAATTACCAACAGAAAGTTGTATCTTTGCAGTTCGCGAAAGGATTACATTTTAGGGCACCCGTTGTTGTTGCTGTTGCTGTGGTCTTCAGTCCGGAGATTGTTTTGGTGCAGCTCTCCATGCTACTCTATCCTGTGCGAGCTTCTTGATCTCTGAATAATCTGCTTACTGTATTTACCTCTTGGTCTCCCTGTATGATTTTTAAACGCCCCCCCCCCCTCTCACCACACTTCCCTCAAATACTAAATTCGTAATTCTTTGATGTCTCACATAGTGTCCTACTAACCCATCTAATCTTCAGCGTTCTTCTGCAGCTCCTCATTTCGAAAGCTTCTATTCTCTTTTTATCTAAGGTGTTTATCTTCCACGTTTCACGTCCGTACCTGCCTATACTCCACACAAATTTCAGAAGAGACGCCCCAACACTTAAATCTATATTCAATGTAAACAGATTCCTCTTCTTCAGAAATGCTTTCTTGCCAGCCTACATTTCATGTCATCTCTGCTTCAACGATAATCCACTATTTTGCTGCCAAATGGCAAAAACCATCTGCTACTTTAAGTGTCTTATTCCCTAATGTAATTCCTTTACTATCACCTGATTTAATTCGACTACATTCCATTATCCTTGTTTTGATTTTGTTGAAGTACATCTCATAGCCCCCTTCTAGACACTGTCCATTCGGTTCAGCTTCTCTTCGAAGTCCTTTTCTGTCTCTGACAGAATCGCAGTGTCATCGGGAATCTTCAAAACTTTATTTCTTCTCGCTGAACTTTAATTCCTACTCCAATTTTTTCTTTCTTTTGCTTTACTGCTTGTTCAATGCACAGAGTGAATAACATCATGGATAGGCTATAGCAGTATCTCAATTACGTCTCAACCTCCGCTTCCCTTTTATGTCCTTCGACACTCGTAATTGCCGTTTGATTTCTGTACAAGTGGTAAATAGCCTCCGTTCGCTGCATTTTACCGCTTCTACCTACAGAATTTCAAAGCTGTCAAAAGCTTTCTCTAAGTCTACAAGTGCTATATACCTTCTAAGATAACTCGTAGAGTCAGCATTGCCTCTCGTGTTCCTACATGTCTCCGAAATCGTAACTGATCTTCCATGAAGTCAATTTATAACACTTTTCTCATTCTTCTGTAAGGAATTCGTGTTAGTATTTTGTAACTATGGCTTATTAAATCGACAGTTGGTAACTTTCACACCTATCAGCGTCTATTTTATTTGGAAATGTAATCACTGCATTCTTCCTGATGTATGATGTTATCCCGCCTGTCTCATACACCTTGCACACGAGATGGAAAAGTTCCGTTACGGCTGGCTCTCCCAGGCCTACGAGTAGTTCTAACTGAATGTTGTCAACTCCCGGGGCCTTGTTTCGACTTCGATCTTTCGGAGCTCGGTCAAATTCTTCTCGCAGTATCATATCTCCCAGCTCATATTCATCTGCTTCTACTTCTCTTTCTGTAATATTGCCTTCAAGTTCATCTGTTTTGCATTACATAAATATATATGCTGTGAGTGTGGGAAATCATTGTGCAACAGCAAAATTGAAAAGCCGCTAAGAAATCAGAAAACTACAGCCCGGATTGGGCACCAGAAACAGGAATAACACGAAAAGCATCCGAGAAGCGTCTGATGACTATATACAAAATATTACCTCAAGAATTGCTACAGAAGAACCCACAAAGAGACTGAGTACACTACGCTTGACCGTCCTCTGCTAAAATATTGCTGTGCGATATGGGATCCTTATCAAACAGGTTTAATGGACGACATCGAAAAAGTTCAAGAAAGAGCTGATCGTTTTGTTCTAAGACGAAATAGAGGAGAGTGAGAGCCACGGATATGATACTAGAGTTGGAGTAGCAACCATTAGCCCTAGGACTCACTCTGGGGTCATAGGTGACCCCAATCATCTTTACTATGGATAAAATAATATTTCTATTTCTTGTAAAAATCCAGAATTATATGACTTTTACCACACAGTATTGTAGTTCTCTCACAAAAATTTTTAGAGCGCTTGACGCAACATTTAAATCAATAATTAACAAAAACTACTGTTGGGGTCAATTATGACCCCAGATAGATTATATGTAACATTCATAGAATGTATAGATTATCAACTATCAATCTCTTTCTTAGGTATTTTGAGTTGGTAACACTGAATTCAGGTGTTATTCAGGTGTTACTCAGAACTAACCTCAAAGTTCGTTTGTACGTTTGTTGTACGTTTGTTGTTGCAGTGTAATTTCAGCATGGATGGAATACGTTTTGCTCCTGGCTATAGTGTAGAACAAGCTATGGAAGACTTATTTCGTAGCAGTAGTGATTCAGAAGGTAGTGACGCCGAAGATGATGGAACAGAGACACAGGTAGACCAAAGTGATGAAATTTGTTTACATGAATTAGAAGAAAATGATATTCTTGCTGAAAATGATGACAGTGGAGAAGATGAAAGTGCAGTACTGGTAAGCAGGGGTCGGGATATTGCATGGAGTACAAAAGAACCATCAATTCGTAGATTTCCAATCCGCAACATACAACGATTTTCAGCAGCTATTCCTAGTACAGTTAGTGTTAGCTCAGCTGTTGACTGTTTTAGGCAGTTTATTACTAATGAATTGCTGGATATAATAGTTCAGTTCACAAATCAACGAGGAAATGAATTGAAAAATTAGTTGACTGGCGTGATACAGACAGATGCGAGCTTCTTTCATTTTTAGGCTTGCTGATTATGTATGGCGTACAGAAGAGCCGGGGGAAACCTATTGACGAATTTTGGGACTCTGAATATGGTACTCCTCTATTCCGTGCTACTAAGTCGAGGAGGTGATATCAGAACATTCTGCGTTCACTTCGTTTTGACGACCGCATCACAAGACTTGAAAGGAAAGAGAGGACTGGAAATAAGGCTGAAGCTGTACAGGAAATATTTGATTTGTTTACCGTGCAATGTCAAACATCATTTATACCTTCCAGCAACATTACTGTTGATGAACATCTTTGCGTATACAGAGGTCGGTGCAGTTTCAAGGTCTACATTCCTTCAAAGCCAGGAAAGTATGGCATCAAGATATGGTGCGCAGTAGACTGTGAACATGGTTATCTGACAAATCTTCAAATGTACACTGGAAGGAGTGGTGATGTGAGAGAAGTGAATCAAGGCAAGAGAGTGGTCTTAGATTTAGTGCGTCATCTGGCTGGCAGTGGTAGGAATATTACCACTGACATTTTTTCACGAGCTATGACCTTGGCCAAGAATTGTTGAAAATGAAGTTGACACTTGTAGGTACTCTACGTTCTACAAGAAAAGAAGTCCCAAAAAAATTTTTGCCTTCGAGAACTAGGGAAGAATGCACTACCAGATTTGCATACAGTGGTAAAACCCTATTAGTTTCGTATGTTCCAAAAAGAAATAAGGCTGTGCAACTCCTGTCAACACAACATCAATCATTTGAAGTGCCCAAAGAAAACAACTTGAAACGCAAACCAGAAGTAGTGTTTTATTACAACTCAACAAAATCAGGTGTTGCTACGCTAGATCAAATGAGCTCTTACTATTTTGTGAAAAAGGGTACAAAACGTTGGCCATTAGCAGTATTTTGTGATCTTGTCGATCTAGATGCACTCAATGCCTACAGACTCTTCTGTGTTGGTGTTGAAAAAACAGAGAGACGTCTTTTTCTAATGAAGTTGGCGAAAGAAATGGCAAAGCCCCAAGTGGAACGTCGTTTGAGTTTACCACAAGCAAGGAACAAGGATATTATTAGCAGTATCAAACAGTGTGGATTTGATGATCTGTTAGACAATGGACATCCAGACGTAACACCCGACAATCAGAAGAGAAAGCGAGGCAGATGCTCCATTTACCCCCGATCAAAGGACACAAAATACAGTTCAACATGCAAAAAGTGTAACAAATTTGTTTGCAAGGAACATTCTGAAATAGTTACTACTTGCAAAATATGTGCAGATGACTATGGTACGGATTCCGGTTAGAATTATGTAATTACTGATATGTAATTACTCTGCCATATGTAATTTAATTCTACTATGTACATACCTGTTAAAAAAGCTGTGAAATGTGTCTAAATAATAAATAAAATGTAAACAAACAGTATGAAACGACAGTACGTTGTTCTCTGAATGATTAGTACACACAGTCAATTATACATTGATTGGTGTCATGTATGACCCCAGATGGAGTACTAGGGAAATTTCAGCAGAGTGACTCCTAGGTTTAAAACAAAGGCTTTTTCGTTGCGGGGAAATATTTTTATGAAATTTCAATCACCAAATTTCTCCTCCAAATGCGAAAACATTCTGTTGACGCCCACCCGCATAGGGAGAAATTATCATCGTAGTAAAATAAGAGACACCACAGCTGGCACGGAAAGGTTTGTTTGTTTTTTCCACCTGTTGTTCGAGGGTGGAACGGTAGAGAAATAATGTGAAATTGGTCCGATAAACCGTCTGCAGGCACTTAAGTGTGAGTTGCAAAGTAGTCATGTAGGTGTACAAGAATATCTTACGAGATTATGTCCCCCTTGTTTACAGTTATTATCAGAAATGACGGCGTTCCAAATATTTTGAGTAAGCTAACACCATAATTAAGCCAAAACTGAATATGTCATTATTAATGAGGAAAAACCTAGCTCATTACTATAGGAGTCACCGTAGAACCCGTTGCCCCCTAACGTGGGGCAAGCAAAAAAATATGTGACCGGCACATGAATAAAACCACCGGCACAAATTACGTAAATCACTCCAACCTGAATTGAATTGGTCGTCTGTATTAACAGAAAAGTCGAACAAGTTCACTCATCAGGTGGTAAACACTGATCTCTGACAAGTACCAGAACACATAGAAACTCTGCTCGCATCGACGATTCAAGTTGTCCACACTGACTTGTCCCACGAAATCGGACGATCTTACTACACCCTAATCAAGTGAAACCAGCCGAACTAATGCTGGACACCTCACAGCACACACTCTTTGGAAAGACGCATGAAGGCATGATAAGAATCGCTAGGTCCCTGATTAAGTCTTACCATTTCTGTACGCTTCTTCTTCTTCCTGTGCTACATCACGTATCTTCACAGGATCAACATGTTAATATAGACTTGGCAAAGTTTGCAGTACAGGAGGTGTCCGGAGATACGCGGGCACGGAGACTTGCAGTTACCGGAAATTTGCGGACACAACCGCTTCACGGAAAGGTTTCCCCAAGTTCCGAAGGGATGGTACTCTGTTCGCCGCTTGTCGGCGGGTACAGTACCGCCTACCCCGTCCCTCAAGAGCTGTATGTACGTGACGCTGCTGGAAATACAAATCCGTGTGTTTACTTTGCCTCCAAAGCAATGACAGAACTTAGTCGTGTTTAACGTTAAAAAGATAAATTTTTCAAAGAAATGTCCCTGTTTTCTAAACCTATAAACGAGCACAAAACATTTTTTGGCCTTAAAACATGCCTAAAATATCAATATGTACATTCTTGCATGTCTTTGTACTACTCGTTCAAAGAAAAACAAAAAATGGTTTCACACTGAATTTTTCGAATAGTACTTTTATCCAAATTCTCATGCAGTACAAGTCTGTAGAAGTTATATTTACAACTTCAGAACGTGGTTGGTAAATCATTCTGTGGGAAATTGCTTTCATTTTAAATAATAAAACACAGTTTTAGTTTGTCGAGTTAAATCACAGAGTAATCCACACTGCAGCTGCGGAAAACTGCTTCCACTGTGGGCACCACATCGTATTTACACAGTACCTGATAGTCTGTAAAATTCACGTCAGTTCCACGAAATTATCGCAAATGATTCATGCCATAAGAAATAACAATAAAAAACACAAAAGAACTGTTTCTTTTATACAATTAACTAAAACATTATTGCTCGACAGATGCAACTGCTTTGCAACATTTCGTGACAGTTATACCAGTGGCGTTCGCAGATATTGCAACGGTAAGCATCACTCAAATGAAATTTCAGTCACTCCTAACTTTTTTCAACTGAAATTTCCTCTCTAATTACCATGTTTTATTTTTCTCTTCTGTCTCGCGACATCATTAATCAGTTTTCATAAGCTGATAGATACATTGGATTTCAATGAGCGAATTAACATGAGGTATGTGGTTCTTTTTTTCTGAACCATTAACGTATAATTTTTTTCTTTCGTTATTTCCTCTTTTTATAGTCATAATTAATAAAATAACAATAAATGATAAATCGTTCTTCTACATTTTGTCTTCTTGAAATCGCGAGTGATGGCTTCAGTACTTTGAAGGACTCTTAACATACTATTATTAATAAATCTTGAACGTATGGAAGCCCCTTATATAATGGCGGTGTCGGAAAAGATGAGGATATGACGGCTTTAAAGCGGAGATTTGCGGCCACCACCAGTCGAGGAAAAGTTAGGCGATCTAGCTATCTGTCACAGATAGTGCCTGAGAGTAGCAAATCTTCGGCAAACCCTGATGTCCACGTGTCTCCGTGTCCCCATTTCTCCAGTATTTGTATACGCCGCTGGAAGCTGTTCCTTTCACCCTCCCTCACCCAAAATCCACACCTACACACCTCCACTCCCCTACACACATCCATGCAGTACCCCCTCCCCCCAAACACCCACCCCACCCCTACCTTCAACTCAGGTTTGGAAACTGTGTACCCATCTGATCTAGTATTATCCTCGTGAAAGTGTGAGAACGCTTTCCAAATAAAAATGATTCGAATCGTGCAACTGAAGCAGAACATGGGTATTAGTCCGGTATTCGCCTAGTGGGACGGGGGGAACAGCCTAAAAAACCACGTCCAGGCTGGCCGGCACACCAGCACTCAGCACTTGTCGGCAGTGCGCCGGGAGGATTTGACCGGCCAGCGCGCCTTCCGCATCCGAGCAGCTTCGCGACACACACGGCTATACGTGAGAGTCACCCGGATTGCTCGTTTCCGTAGAATAGTCTTTTCCACCTTAGTTCCAATGCCTCAGAAGACTAAGCCATTGGACAGAACTGAAAGAACGTACGCAAATTATGCCAGCAGTCCTGTCTGCAAGTCAACATAATGAGAGAGATTTCTGAGTTCAAAACTGGCAGAAACATGATTTTTGGCTAACGTATCCACGATCTGGTATCGTTTCTGTTTATTAACCAGTTGGATGCCCAAGAACTTACCGCATGGAAGCTCATGCAGTGAATGCCCACTGATCGCTACTTCTGCAACAGTAACCAATTTTTATCTGTATGCAATCACACTGAGGTGACAAAAGTTATGAGGTACTTTGAGTGATACATGGCACGGGTTCGGTGATTTGGACAGCCATACCGTGAAATTCTCTGTGCTCCATGGCATAGTGTAGCTGCGCGGCGTGACTCAACAAGTCTTTGAAAGTCCCCTGCAGAAATACTGAGCCATGCTGCCTCTATAATCGTTCATAATTGCGGAAGTGCTGGGGGTACAGGATTTTGTAGACTAACTGATCTCGCAACTCATTCCATAAATGTTCGTTGGGATTCATTCCGGGTGATCTGGATGGCGAAGCCCTTCGCTCGAACTGTCCAGAATGTTCCTCAAACCAATCGCGAACAGTTATGGCCCTGTGACATGACATCATTGTTTGGGAATATGAAGGCGATGAATGGGTGGAGGTGGTCTCCAAGTAGGAAAATAAAACCATTTCCAGTTAAGGATCACTTAAGTTGGACCGGACGACCTAGTCTGCTTCATGAAGACGCGGTTTTCCAGTCGTCTGGAATTCAGCCGATTTAGTCACGACCTCAGGAGAGGCGCTGCTGATGGTGTCCTGCTGTTAGCAAAGGCACTCGCGTTGGTCGTTTGCTGCCACAGCCCATTACTGCCACATTTCTCCACACTGTCCTGACGTCGTACACTCCACATTGATTTCTGCGGCTATTTTACGCAGTGTTACTTGTTTGTTAGCACTGACAACTCAAAGTTAAACGCCGCTGCTCTGGGCCGTTAAGTGAAGTCTGTCAGCCACTGCGTTGTCATTAGTGAGCGGTAATGCCCCGAATCTGATGTTCTCGGTACCCTCCTAACACTTGTGTTTCTCGGAATACTTATTTAGGTAAGGATTTCCGAAAAAGAATGTCCTACGCTTCGAGTTCCAAGTACAATTCCGAGTTCAAAGTCTGTTAATTACCTTCGCGCTGCCATAATCACGTCGCAAACATTTCACATGATTCACCTGAGTACAAATAACAGCTCCTCCCATGCCCTGCCTTTCATACGTTCTGTACGCAATACTGCCGTCATCTGTATACAAGGTGTTTCAAAAAGGATGGCGCAAACTTACACGGCTGAAAGTACACTATAATAGAAGCACAAACGTCGAGAAAGCATGGGCTCTAAAACGCATTCCTTAAGAGCTATGAGATGCTATTGATTTTCAATATTGTGGAACAAATCTCTTCTACTGCAACCTCCTTGCTTTCCATATTTTGGGAAGTGATAGTATGGACCAAAACAAGAAAAAGATATCCAGTAAACATGTGCTATAAAATGCATGCCTTAAAAGTTATGAGCAATTGTTCATTAGAAGAGTTGTGTTCCAAAGGAGCGAAGATGAACAGGTGCTCATAACTGTTAAGGTATGCATTTCAGAGCACGTGTTTACTGGACTTTTTTTTTTTTTTTTTTTTTTTGTCCATACTAGCACTTCCCAAAATATGGGAAGCAAAGAGCTTGCAGTAGAAGAGATTTGTTTCACAATATTGAAAATAAAGAATATCTCATAGCTCTTAAGGTTTGCGTTTTAGAGCACATGTTTACTTGACATTTGTGCTTCTATTATAGTGTACTTTCAGCAGTGTAAGTTTGCGCCATCCTTCTTGAGGCCGGGCATTGCGGCCGAGCGGTTCTAGGCGCTTCAGTCGGGAACCGCGCGACCGCTACGGTCGCAGGTTCGAATCCTGCCTCGGGCATGGAAGTGTGTGATGCCCTTAGGTTAGTTAGGTTGAAGTAGTTCTAAGTCTAGGGGACTGATGACCTCAGATGTTAAGTCCCATAGTGCTTAGATCCATTTGAACCATCCTTCTTGATACACCCTGTATGTGCATATCGCTATCCCATGGTTTTTGTCACCTCAGTGTATTACGATTACCAGTCTGGCATAGAGTCTTAATCTGTCAGGAGGTCTCGTTACAGCGCCTCAAAAGCTTTAATGTCGATTCAACAGCTTACTTACGTTGCCCCATTCTGATCCCCTCCTGCGAGGGGCGACGGCTCTCCTTTCCTGCGTATAGCGACCGAAATCGCCAGCTTTGTATGCAAACTGCATATCGCTGTAACCTGCGGCAGTTTGTTGTTAAATGTATTAAAGAGACCTACCGCAAAGAGTGATGCGGCGTAACCCAAATTGCAGAATGCGTGTGGTCATTTTGGCGAGTACTGGAGGCACAAGCCACGGGGCGTCTCGCCAGTAAAAGCGGAGATTTCATTATAAAATTGTTAAGGCGGCAGGTAGGGCGCTCGGCAGACGCAGTCATTACGTGCCATTAGAGGTGCTGCCAGCCGGTCGAGACTTAATTGGCGGGCGACGCGAGGGCAGTTGACCGCCCAGAGCTTTCTGCTGCCGCTGCCCACGCTTCGAAGACAGATTTACCTCTACTCGCTGGACACCTGACACTTCGTATGAAGAGACTGCGAAATTCAGCTCGCTCTGTTCGTCGATGAGATCCAGGTGCCGTGGCCGGCCCCGGTGGCCGAGCGGTTCCAGGCGCTTCAGTCCGGAACCGCGCGACTGCTACTTTCGCAGTTTCGAATCCTGCCTCGGGCACGGATGTGTGTGATGTCCTTAGGTCAGTCAGGTTTAAGTAGTTCTAAGTTCTAGGGGGACTGATGACCTCAGATGTTAAGTCCCATACTGCTCAGAGCCATTTGAGCCAGGTGCCGTGACAACGGCGCCCAAGTTGATGCCGCGTTCCCTTGACTTCCTGGAGGCATTCGATACAGCCACGCACTTCCAATTACTAAACAAAATACAATCCTCCGCGTGTCGAATCAATTTTTATTGATTTCAAGGCTTCGTAGCAGACAGAACTCAACACGCCGTAGACAAGGAGGGAATACTGAGAGTCGTGTCTGGTGAATCCCATACCTGACTCGAGAGGCATAAGAGCAGTTAAAACAAATCTTTGATCATACAAGATGAGTGAATGTAATGCTATTTCTTTTCTCTGAATTCTTGATACAACTAATCGTTGAGTTTGGCCACTATACACAACGAGAACGCCTCAACATTGAGAATAACAAAAATAGCAAATTGGGTATACGGTAGGTTACATTTATTATTTGTGGGTCGCTTGGTTATGGAAAAGACAAGACTGAAATTAAGTTATCTTTTTCCTGTAATCGTTGCCATAAGCCACAGTATAATTAGCAGAGATCAGATTTCTGTAAAACGCAAACCGAAATACAAAATGACTCTAACACTGTGGGAAGGTGCGAAAAAAGTGTAGAAGACTGTCTGGAGGAAGTGCAACAAGATCTGCTCAACTTGGCAGCTCACGAAATCAAAGTTAACGTTGCAAAAAGCCATAAATCATAGTGGAATGAAACAATACCAGCTGCGTGACAAAGTAAGCAAGCAACGAGCTGTTCAGAATGCAGATCGTGTTGGCACAATTGCGACATTTACATTCTAGTGTCACCTAATCAGCAGCAGACAGCAGGTAGAGGAGAGCCCTTCTCAGCGGCAGCCCAGAGATGAATGCCCAAATCTAAGTTGACAGCCCTCCATTGTGCACTTTTAAAAAATTCTGCATGGATGGGACGACTCAATGCTGTTGCCAATGCGACAGACGAAAAAATCACTTGCTTCATGAAAAAGTAGGGTAACACAGCAAGAACTTCCCACTCTTTGCACAAAAGGCACATAAAAAAACACAAGTTTGATACCAAACTGGAGCAGTGTTTCCTCGACTTGTCAGGCCCTTTACGCCATCTTAGTAGCGGGATGAATCAGTTCGATTGGATGGCAAAAATTTTGGAGCAAAAGCAAGCATTATTCTCACGCTGGCCTGGTGGTGTAGTAGTGTCTCTCGGCCTTTGATGTCCTTGCAGGAAAGGCAAAAATGTCAAATTCAAGTGTTCTCTGCGGTCAACTGTGGGTACATGGCATCCTCCACCCACTGCTAGGCCTGGGCGCTGGCTCCAGGCAGCAGTCACACTACCTTGAAAACTTTGTGTCTCCCAGGGGAGACGCACCTCTCCTATTGAGATTCACTGACTGCCTCCTGCCGACAACACGACCCTAAGATCGCACCGGTAGTACTCTATCGCAGTGCGATAAATGCAAAGCTTTCCTCCGAGCACACAGGTGCAGTACTAACAAAATTATAATCATGAAATAGTGGAAGTGAATGAAACAATATTGCACAGCGATACGTGACCCTAATTTTACAACGTGTAAAGGTAATTTCAGGAGTAGCCCTAGGGAGTGTTAGAGGACCTTTGATGTCTACAATATACAGGGTGAGTCAACTAACATTACCGCTGGATATATTTCGTAAACCACATCAAATACTGACGAATCGATTCCACAGACCGAACGTGAGGAGAGGGGCTAGTGTAATTGGTTAATACAAACCATACAAAAATGCACGGAAGTATGTTTTTTAACACAGACCCACCTTTTTTTAAAATGGAACTCCGTTAGTTTTGTTATCACATCTGAACATATAAACAAATACGTAATCAGTGCCGTTTGTTGCATTGTAAAATGCTAATTACATCCGGAGATATTGCAACCTAAAATTGACGCTTGAGTACCACTCCTCCGCTGTTCGATCGTGTGTATCGGAGAGCACCGAATTACGTAGGGATCCAAAGGGAACGGTGATGGACCTTAGGTACAGCACATTACGTCCACATGCTAACACCTTTTTATTGGTCTTTTTCACTGCCGCACATGTACATTATCACGAAGGGTGAGGTACACGTACACACGTGGTTTCCGTTTTCAATTACGGAGTGGAATAGAGTGTGTCCCGACATGTCAGACCAATAGATGTTCAATGTGGTGGCCATAATTTGCTGCATACAATTGCAATCTCTGGCGTAATGAATGTCTTACACGCCGCAGCACATCTGGTGTAATGTCGTCGCAGGCTGCCACAATACGTTGTTTCATATCCTCTGGGGTTGTAGGCAAATCACGGTACACACGTTACATGATGGCCACCACATTGAACATCTATTGGCCTGACATGTCGAGACACACTCTATTCCACTCCGTAATTGAAAAAGGGAAAACACGTGTGTACGTGTACCTCACCCCTCATGGTAATGTACATGTGCGTCAGTGAAAAAGACCAATAAAAAGGTGTTAGCATGTGGACGTAATGTGCTGTTCCAGTCTCTTCTGTACCTAAGGTGCATCACCGTTCCCTTTGGGTCCCTACGTAATTCGGTGCTCTCCGATACACACAAACGAACAGCGGAGGAGTGGTACTCAAGCGTCAACTTTAGGTTGCAATATCTCCGGATGTAATTAACATTTTACAATGCAACAAACGGCACTGATTACGTATTTGTTTATATGTTCAGATGTGCTAACAAAACTAACGTGGTTCCATTTAAAAAAAACGTAGGTTTGTGTTAAAAAACATTCTTCCGTACATTTTTGTATGGTTTGTATTAAACAATTACACTAGCCCCTCTCCTCACGTTCGGTCTGTGGAATCGGTTCGTCAGTATTTGATGTGGTTTACGAAATATACGAGGGCGGTTCAGAAAGTAACCTCCGATTGGTCACAGTGCGGGTTGTGGGGGGAGTAGCGACGCCATCTGTGCGTTCACGCACTTAACAGGTCAGTCGGCATCAAGCTGTGGTCGAGTGAACGTCGTACCTGCGCTAGTTTAGTTTTTGTGGCAGTTTGAAATGTGTGCTGCAATAGAAAACCCCGCCAAATGTGAAGTGCTTGCTGTCATAAGGTTTTTTACAGCCAAAGGATATTCTGCAGCAGCTATTCATCGTGAGCTTTGTGCCGTGTACGGACCAAGAGTTATGAGTGAAGGAGTTGTCTGTGAATGGGTACTTTTATTTAAAAGTGGACGAGAAAACGTTCATGATGAAGAGAGGAGTGGTAGACCATCATTGGTGACTGACGAACTCGTTCAGACAGTTGATGCAAAAGTTCGTGAAAATCGACGTTTCTCAGTGTTGGAGTTGTCTACTGGTTTTCCACAGATTTCTAAGACTCTCTTGTACGAGATAGTGACAGCAAGATTGGGTTACCGTAAGTTCTGTGCACGATGGGTGCCCAAAATTCTTACCGACCACCACAAAACTCAAAGAATGGCCTCTGCATTAGACTTTCTGTCACGTTATGAGGACGAAGGAGAACCATTGTTAAACAGAATCGTGACCGGTGACGAAACCTGGATTAAGTACGTGAACCCTGAGACAAAAGAACAATCAAAGATGTGGGCACATTCAAATTCGCCTACCAAACCAAGAAAAGCCTCGCAAGATTTTTCTGCCAGAAAACTGATGGCAACGGTGTTTTGGGATGCCAAAGGGGTGTTGTTGGTTGAATTCATGGAACGTGGTACGACCATTAATCAAGACGTGTACTGTGAAACAATAAAAAAGTTACGACGGGCTATACAGAACAAACGCCGTGGTATGCTGACTTCCGGTATCGTTTTTTTGCACGATAACGCCCGTCCTCACTCTGCTCGCAGAACAACGGCCCTTCTTGAGTCCTTCAAGTGGGACGTTATCAACCATCCACCTTACAGCCCAGACCTGGCGCCAAGTGATTATCACCTCTTCATGCATTTGAAGAAATGGCTCGGGTCACAGCGGTTTGATGACGACGAAGAGCTCAAAGATGCGGTCACAGGCTGGCTCCAGGCACAAGCGGGTGATTTTTATGCAGAAGGAATTTCAAAGCTTGTGAAGAGATACGATAAGTGCCTCAATCGCTATGGAGACTATGTAGAAAAATAGTGCAAAGATGTAGTTGTAAGATGTATATATTAAAATATTTTTATTTAACTTGGTGTATTTTTTTTAAATCAACCGGAGGTTACTTTCTGAACGGCCCTCGTATCCAGCGGTAACGTTAGGTGACTCACCCTGTATATGCATGATTAAGATTATAACGTAAGAAACTCCAGGAGACTGTTCACAGGAAATTTGAAAATTTGTAGTAAGTTCCTGTGTAACCCTACTGATGAGGTCATCGGTCCCTAGGCTTACACACTACTCAATTCAACTTAAACTAACTTACGTTAAGGACAACTCACACACCCATGCCAGAGGGAGGACTCGAACCTCCGACGGGAGGAGCCGCGCGAACCGTGGCAAGGCGCCAAAGACCGCGCAGCTACCCTGCGAGGCACTGTTCACAGATGATGCTGTTGTCTAAAGGAAGGTAGCAACGCCACATAACTATAGCGAATTGTTGGAAGACCTGCAGAGAATCGATGATTGATGCAGGGACTGACGGTTAACACTGAACTTAAATAAATGTGACATGTTGGGAATAAATATGCGAAGAAATAATCTATTCTCGATTACACAATTGGTGACAAACCACTGAATACAGTAACTACCGTAAAATATCTGAAACTAGCCGTCCTGAGCGATCTAAACTGAATAACCATGTGAAACAAATTATGGGGAAAGCACATTCCAAGCTGACGTTATTGCGAGAGTCTTAAGGAAAGGTAGTTCATCCACGAAAGAAGCAACTTACAAAACAGTTTTTCCACCTATTCTTGAGTACTGTTGACCAGTCTGGGACCCTTACCAAATAGGATTAATACAAGAGAGACAGAAAAAAATAGCCAAAGAAGAGTGGCACGTTTCGTCAAGGGATCACTGAGTCGACGCGAGAGCGTTAGGAAAATGTTCAACAAACTTTTGTGGCAGGCCAGACAAGAAAGGCGTCGAGCATCACGGAGAGCTTTATTCTTGAAATTGCAAGAGTATACTTCCCGGGAAGAGTAGGGGAACATATTACTTCCTCCGATATACGTCTCCCGAAACGACAACAGTGAGAAAATGCAAAAAATTAGGGCTAATACAGAAGTTTGCCGACAATCATTCTTCCCATGCTAGAGTCGCGAATGGAACAGGGAAGGGAGTATCAGTTAGTGGTACCCCCTGCCATATACCGTAAAGGTGACGTGCGGAGCATAGATGTACTCGTAGATGTGTGGACACGGCGATTTTTTTGTGCATCATTTACCATATACTCTTATATAAATGGTTCAGCTGAAGATGAAGAAAATTTATTGCAGTAACAATGTCAGCATCTCTACATAGGTTTACGACACAATTTATTATGACATTGAATTAGTGTATAATCGATATCAAGACTACGTAACGTGAGTTAAATATCAAGCTGAATTTTGTGATACAGGTGCAGTGGAAGAGCTGACATTGTGACTGGAATAAACTGTACAGCTGAAAGAAGCTTATATGTATGTCCTGTGCCTACAGTAGTCACGAGAAAATAAGAAAATTCTTTTGTTGTTGTTGTTGTGGTCTTCAGTCCAGAGACTGGTTTTATGCAAGTCTCCATGAGACTATAGTAACTACTGCACCCTACATCCTTCTGAATGTGCTTAGTGTATTCATCCCTTGGTCCCCCTCTACGATTTTTACCCTCCAGGCTTCCCTCCAACACTATCTGGTGATCTCTTGATGCCTCAGAACGTGTCCTACCAACCGATCCTTTCATCTAGTCAAGTTATGCCACAAATTCCTCTTCTTCCCAATTCTGTTCAGTACCTCCTCGTTAGTTACTTGATCTACCCATCCAATCTTTAGCATTCTTCTGTTGCACGACGTTTCGATACCTTCTATTCTCTTCTTGTCTAAACTATTTATCGTCCATGCTATGGTACAAAAGACTTCCTGACACTTAAATCTACACTCGATGTTAACAAATTTCTTTTCTTGAGAAACGCTTATCTTGCCATTGCTATTCTACGTTTTACATCTTCTCTGCTTCGACAATCATCAGTTATTTTGCTCCCCAAATAGCAGAAATCATCTGCTGCTTTAAGTGTCTCATTTTCTAATCTAATTCCCTCAGCATCACCTGATTTAATTAGACTACATTCCAATATCCTCGTTTTGCTTTCGTTGATGTTCATCTTATATCCTCCTTTCAAGACTGTGTCCATTCCGTTCAACTGCTCTTCCAGGTCGTCTAAAGAAAAATATAGTAGTCCTGACGTACACATTGAAATACCCGCTATAGGAGTCTAATCAAAATGGCGTGTCCCACAGATAAGGTGGCGTAGACTGCTAAGGTGGAGTAGGCAACCGTGTGGCAATTCGTTTCCTGAATTTGAGGTGGAATAAAGCTGTAGTGGTCTGTGCTGAGCTGACGCAAGTGTACGACAGCTATGCACCCTCGTATAACATTGTGGTCAGCTGGCGTAAACGTTTCCAGTATGGTCAAACAAGTCTACGTGACAGAGAACGAGGTGGTCCTGGTGCTCTAAGACCAGTGTATGGCAATCGAAGCGGTACTGGCAAAAGAGAAAATCGGTCATGGATCGGTTGACATCATTTTTGAACATAATGAACGACAGCACTCGCTAGGTTCCGTGACTGCTCAGCTCATTCGCAAAGCATCCAGAACCGAGACAGCAGTTGAGGTACAGCATCTGTGTCAAAACTACCCTCTAACCACCACGGACTGAAGATGAAAGGTATTCGCAGTTGCGAATAAGAACAACCATCTGCTGTATAAGGGAACGACGATAACGAAAGTGGGGGACTGATGACCTTCGCTGTTTAGTCCCCCTTAAACATCCCAAAAACCACCACCACCATAAAGAAAGTTTGTGATGGACCGGGACTCAAATCCGGAATCCCTGCTTTACGCAAGCGGTCGCATTAACCGCTTTGGCCAGACACAAACTTCCATGTATCGTTGTTCCTGCGTCACAGCCTGTATTCGTACACCATTAAGACATTTTAATTGAAAGTCGCTGCCGGGAATCACCGGACAAATACGATGTTGCAGTGTCTTTGTTGTTAAGGATAACAATGCAATGTTCCTTCGAACACGCATGCATGTTTGGAGGAACACTGCATCGTTTTCTCAACACTGGCACTGTCGCATTGTTTCCTAAACATCCAAAATGCAGACTTCTTCACCAAAGTCTCTCCCAAGTCAGTCATCATTCGAAAAAAATTGTCGCATTGAAGGGTGATTAGGTACAAAAGGACTAATACCATTAACAATTTTCATGCTCCTATCTTCATTTTTTGAGGTGTCGATTACAACTTTATGTCTAACCATCGTAAACGTAATGCCTGGTTGTTCGCATTTGCTAAATTTAACTCGGTCTACTGGATGAAATATATATTGCAACATAACGGACCGGCAGCAACAGGTACAAGAAATTAATCAGGTTCCCACATTATATTTGCCCGTTTATAGTATTTTTCAGGTCTGTATGTGGGCTGCTGCCAACTCCACCGAAACCTGGAAACGAACAGGCCTGCCTGAACGCCATACCTAAAGAGCCGAAAGCGACTGCCAAACATCGGTTCATAACTGCGAAAGACTCTAGAATCAAAGAACTTAGTGCGCCAACGATATAGCTGCCTCAAGCTTAGAGAGAAAGTTATCTGTGGAGCTTCAATTCACGCGTGATTAAAGAATTGAGGATCAAATATACTCCTTTGAAGCCCAGAAAAAACATTATGTTCATAGATACGTGAATGTTTACTTGGCTCAACAGTATTCCCTTGCCTAAATATCGAGAACGTCAGTTTTAGTACCAACATGAGGTACCGTTTGAGTAAGCGCACACTGTCACGGTCCTTAAAACGAGCAACAAAGGGCTCACTATAACGAAAGGAAGTAGTCGCGTGTGGTTAGACGCGTCACGTCAGTACTCCGAGTACAGATACCATGGCGTCGGTTGCTAAAAGGAAAGTAACCGCTGCGTTATTTGCCGCCATAGTGGCCGGCGCGAAAACAGACAACGGTCTTTATGCGTAAAAGGAGGATGAGCGGAGAGGAAGAGAAGCTTAACTTTTCTTCGAAACAAAATTCTTTTAGAGTATGAATACTTATGTCGTAGCTACTCTGTACGACGAAAAAACCGAAGTACCACGAAGAAATTATCCGAATGGTACGGAAATCTGCAGATCTGATGTACATGTGCAGGCAAACAGTGATTACAGTTTCTGTATTCGAGAGAAAGAGCTTTTCAAACTGAGCAGGTCAATAATGAGTTCCTCTACATCTAGCCCTTATGCAAACAGTTATTCGGCTCCGCATTGATAGACTGACTGAGTTATTGGATGTCCTGCTGATGGAAATGGTGCCGGGTTCTGTCCACGTGGTGTGTTAGATCGTCAAATTCCAGAACTGGTTGGAGGACCCTGTCCATAACGCTCCACACGTTCTCAACTGGGGAGAGGTCCGGGAACCTTGCTATCCAAGCACGAAAACAAGCAGCAAAGCTTTATCTTACGTAAATGCAAGCCCAGTATGGAGAGGGCAATCAGAATGACATCCCTTCGCTGTCTGGGTGCCACGAGACACGTCTTCTGCCTGGAATTACACTGAAGTTCTGCCTGGAATTCCACCGGAGTAGAACTGTCTTCAATATGGGTCCTACTTCGAACTGAGTGCTGATGACCAGCGAATGCGGCATTTTGTCGATCTCACGCGTCATAAAATGACACGATATCTCTCAGGAGGACATTGAACAAGTCTGTCAATCAGTGCCGCGCCGAATAACTGCTTGTATAAGTGCCAGAGATGGACCAATGCGTTATTGACATGCTCAGTTTGTGAAGCTCTTTCTCTTGAATGAATCATCCCATTTTTCTGAAACTGTAATCATTTGGCCGGCCGGAGTGGCCGTGCGGTTCTAGGCGCTGCAGTCTGGAACCGAGCGACCGCTACGGTCGCAGGTTCGAATCCTGCCTCGGGCACGGATGTGTGTGATGTCCTTAGGTTAGTTAGGTTTAATTAGTTCTAAGTTCTAGGTGACTGATGACCTCAACAGTTAAGTCCCATAGTGCTCAGAGCCATTTGAACGACGATTCTGTCTGTATGACAGTGCATTCTACCATAAAGCAGTATCTCTGAAGCAATGATTTGTGGACAGTAATACTCCTGAAATGGACTGACTTGCCCACAGTCCGAACGGAACGCAATAAAACATCTTTAGGCTCAGTTAGAACGTCGACTTCTTAGCAGGCCCCAGCGCCATACACACTACCATCACTGAATTCGGTTCTGGCGGAAGAATGGGCTGGCAACCTCAACAGACAATAACACACCTCACTGAAGGTGTTCCCAACAGAGTTTAAGCCGTTATAAAGGGGAAGTGTAGACACATCAGTTGTCTCCCTATACTTTTGATCAGTGTAGAGTTGGCAAGGTGGGGAACAGCGAATTTAGTTAGTCTGCCAACTCGGTGGACACTTGCTGAAACAGAGTAAATTACACTACTGGTCATTAAAATTGCTACACCACGAAGATGACGTGCTACAGACGCGAAATTTAACCGACAGGAATAAGATGCTGTGATATGCAAATTATTAGCTTTTCAGAGCATCCACACAAGGTTGGCGCCGGTGGTGACACCTACAACGTGCTAACATGAGGAAAGTTTCCGACCGATTTCTCATACACAAACAGCAGTTGACCGGCGTTGCCTGGTGAAACGTTGTTGTGATGCCTCGTGTAAGGAGGAGAAATGCGTACCATCACGTTTCCGACTTTGATAAAGCTCGGATTGTAGCCTATCGCGATTGCGGTTTATCGTATCGCGACATTGCTGCTCGCGTTGGTCGAGATTCAACGACTGTTAGCGAAAGATGGAATCAATGGGTTCAGGAGGGTAATACGGACCGCCGTGTTGGATCCCAATAGCCTCGTATCACTAGCAGTCCAGATGACAGGAATCTTATCCGCACGGCTGTAACGGATCGTGCAGCCACGTCTCGATCCCTGAGTCAACAGATGGGGACGTTTGCAAGACAACAACCATCTGCACGAGCAGTTCCCCGACGTTTGTAGTAGCATGGACTATCAGCTCGGAGACCGTGGCTGCGGTTACCCTTGACGCTGCATCACAGACAGGAGCGCCTTCGATGGTGTACTCAACGACAAACCTGGGTGCACGAATGGCAAAACGTCATTTTTTCGGATTAATCCAGGCTCTGTTTACTGCATCATGATGGTCGCATCCGTTTTTGGTGACGTCGCGGTGAACCCACATTGGAAGCTTGTATTCGTCATCGCCATTCTGGCGCATCACCCGGCGTGATGGTATGGGGTGCCATTGGTTACACGTCTCGGTCACCTCTTGTTGGCATTGACGGCACTTTGAACTGTGGACGTTACATTTCAGATGTGGTACGACCCGTGGCTCTACCCTTCATTCGATCCCTGCGAAACCCTACATTTGAGCAGGATAATGCTCGACCGCATGTTGCAGGTCCTGTACGGGCCTTTCTGGATACAGAAAATGTTCGACTGCTGCCCTGGCCAGCACATTCTCCAGATCTCCCACCAATTGAAAACGTCTGGTGAATGGTGGCCGAGCAACTGGCTCGTCACATTACGCCAGTCACTACTCTTGATGAACTGTGTGCCTTGTTGAAGCTGCATGGGCAGCTGTACCTGTACACGCTATCCGAGTTCTGTTTGACTCAATGTCCAGGCGTATCAAGGCCGTTATTACGGCCAGAGGTGGTTGTTCTGGGTACTGGTATCTCAGGATCGAAGCACCCAAATTGCGTGAAAATGTAATCACATGTCAGTTCTAGTATAATATATTTGTCCAACGAATACCCGTTTATCATCTGCATTTCTTCTTGGTGTAGCAATTTTAATGGCCGGTAGTGTAGCACTAAGACATCACGTAGCGGCGCGCTTGCTGTGCAGCGTGTTATGTGTGTTCCTCGGTGAGTGAGGGCGGTGGCGGTGACGGCGTGTTGCAGGCCAGGCGGGCGTGAACCAGCTGGGCGGCGTGTTCGTGAACGGGCGGCCGCTGCCCGACGTGGTGCGCCGCCGCATCGTCCAGCTGGCGCTGCTCGGCGTGCGGCCCTGCGACATCTCCCGCCAGCTGCTCGTGTCGCACGGCTGCGTGTCCAAGATCCTGACGCGCTTCTACGAGACCGGCTCCATACGGCCCGGCTCCATCGGAGGCAGCAAGACCAAGGTACACCCGCCACCACTCGCGCCACTCTCTCTACCGCCCTCAGCGCCTTCTACTAACCGGCTAACCTGTGCCACAGCTGCACTTGCAGGTTGCCTATCTAGCAGCTTCCAGGAGCAACAAAAATTTAATTTGGAAATTATAAGATTGCAGCAATCAGCCGTCCTTGCTTAAATTTTATTATGCAGATCTAGATTTCATCTAGAAGAAGCTAGCCATTCTCAATGCTAAGAATACAAGACGTACGTGGTCAGATGATGTCATAAAAAGTTACAAGTAATGACTTAACTCACATTGTTTGTATATTACATACCACTATTATTTTCGCTCAATGCATGTAATTCCCTGTTGATCAGGCTTCACCCACAGTTCATTGAATTTTACTGTTTGCGGAAGGCAGGCTGTATGGAGAACACATCGGTTGGTTACATGGCGCCATCTACATGAACTACGTATATAAAATTCAAGGGAAGTAAACCGGGGCGGGCTGGCAGCAGCTTACAACGCTGCTCTACAGCCTACAGACTTTGTTTAAATAAAGGAAGAAGAAAGAAACAAGGTAAAACAGGCGATAAAATGGTGATTTAAAGTGTAAAATGGCGTAAAAATGCGGAAAGTTAAAACAGAAAGCAAAAGGGGTTGGCAATGTAGATAAAATACACAGGAATCAGACAAGTAACATAGTAGACACACAATTAAAAAACACGGCGACAGTCTGGTTTCTGTTCGCAAGAGATAAAAGGCACACCCAGCGACAGTATGATGGCCGTTCGCAACAAGTCCCAAAAAACACAACACGGAACACTCACTGTAAAACATGCACTGTAGAATACTCACTGGAGAACACTGCACTTAAGTGGTAGCACAAAGATGACACTCCCGAGCCAAAGGCAGATGGCGGGTGGGGGGTGGGGGGGGGGACCTGCAGGAGGGGGGAAAACAAGGAGGGAGGAGAGGAAAAAAACGAAAAGGGGAGGGGGGAACCAAGGAGGGAGAGGACTAATAAAGGGGGAGAAGGCAGACACGAGAGGGAATGACAGGAGGGAAATGTAAAAGGACGTGGGGGAGAGAAGGGGGCAAAGAGAGGAGAGGTGGGGAAGAAAGAGGATGGAAGGGGGGGAGAGGGAGCCCGGGAAAAGGACAGAGGAAAGGAGGGGGAGTAAGGATCAGAGTTGATAGGAGGGATAAATGGAGGGAGAGAGGGCATCATCCGGGAGGGGGAGTTGATGGAAGCCACCCTGGGAAAGGAGATGTAGGGTGTAGAGATGGAGGGTAGGGGGGACACAACGGTGAAGATGTGGCAGGGGGCGGGGATCGGAGAGGAGAGGCGCAACCAGGGGGTGAGGGGGTTCAAGACGGCGGGAGGTGTAGAGGATGCGGATATGTTCGAGGAATAGGAGCAGATGGGGGAAAGGAATGAGATCATAGAGGATCCGCGTGGGGGACGGGAGGCGTATACAGAAGGCGAGGCGGAGTGCATGATGCTCAAGGATCTGGAGGGATTCTTTATGTTGTAGTTCGACTAATTTTATATTTGCCGGCAAGTAGTAAAATGTCCATGTTCACTCCTTGTGAGTCCGTAATTATTATTAAAACATTAAATTACGTCAGACAGCTAAGTTTTTAAATTTTTTAAAAATTTATAAGACACAATAAGAGACTTGCTGTATACACCTATTAGTTGATATGGGTTAAATATTTTTATCTTTATATTATATCTCCCTTTATTAAAACATAGTAAGTATATTGCTCATAATATTTACTAAACAGTTCATAGATGGCGCCAAATGTCAGTCAGATGCTTGGTTGGTACTTTCTGGCTATTCCGCTATAGATATAGAGGGTACTAACCTCATTTTCCCTTAAAACCGATTTTCCTTGTAAATGCAAAACAACCAATATACTGAATTGCTGTTAATAATACTGTATATGCATCTGCGCTAACGTATAATGGAAGAAGTTCAGAATTAGAATCATCGTACTCATACAGTATTATGCAAATGGCAGCTATATATTTGCAAGACGGCAGCTGTTACCTCGTTCCCTCTGGGTCGAATCCTACACTGTTTCCCAGCAAGAAATCTCTAAACAGTTTTCCAGAACTGTGCATTTTTCATAATAACCTGATCATTCGTGAGGCTGCTGTTGGTATTTTTGTAATGGTCGAAGATCTCGAGCTCTTCTAGTTGGTCTAGGAGCCTGCCCTTCTCACACTTTTGTAGCAATGTCACATTGGATGTCAAAGTTGGCACATTATGTACTGCTGTAAGTAAATGCGCAGTCATATTCGATTTCTCCGTGGTATCTTTTCTTCCCAAAGCGACGTGTTCCGCAAACCTGATTTCCAGTCTCCTTTGTGTTTCGCCAACGTAACAGGCCTTACAGGAGATGGTGCCATGTAACCAACCGATGTGTTCTCCACACAGCCTGCCATCCGCAAACAGTAGTATTCAATTAACTGTGGGCGAAGCCCGATCAGCAGGGACCTATATGCTTTGAGCGAAAATAATACTGGTATGTAATACACAAGCCATATGAATTAAGCCATTACATGTACCTTTTTAAGGCATCATCTATGTACTTCTTGTATTCTTAGCATTGAGAATGGCTAGCTTCTAGCATAGATCTGCAAGTTCGACTGATTTCTGCAATCTATAATTTACAAGTCAATATAACAGTCGCTGGGTGCAACCGCTTTCCAAATGGAAGGTAACCTGATGAAAAATTTAATTTGCTGTATTTCGTATGATTATCGACCTCATTCAAAAAATTGAAATGCCTTCATAATCAACTCGATAACAGCTACACTGGGATGACAAAGGACGTGGGATACCTCCTAAGATCGTGTCGGACTTCCTTTAGCCCGGCGGAGCCCAGCAAGTCGAAGTGGCATGGACTCAACAAGTTGTTGGAAATCCCCTGCAGAAATATTGAGTCATGCTGCCTCTACAGCCGTCCAGAGTTGCGAATGAATCGCCGGTGCAGGATTTTTGTACACCAGCTGACATCTCGATTATGTCCCACAAATGTTAGATAATATTCACGTCGGGCGATATGAGTGCTCAAATCATTTGCTCGAATTATCAAGAATTTCAAATCAATGGCGAACAACTGTGGCCCGAGGACATGCCATCACTGTTTAGGGACGTGAAGTCCATGAATGGCTGCAAATAGTCTCCAACCAGCCGAACATTACCATTTCCACTCACTGATCGGTTCAGCTAAACCAGAGAACCCAGTTCATTCCATGTAAACACAGCTGTCATCATTATGTAGCCATCACCAGCTTGCACAGCGCCTTCTTATAACCTGAGACTATTGATCTACGCCACACTCGAAACGTACGATCAGCTCTTACCGACTGAAATAAGGACTCATCTGACGAGGCCATGGTCAATGAAGAAAACCATGGCCTGGTTTTCCCTTCGTCTGGGGTCCAACCGATATGGCCACGAGCTAAGGAGAAGGACAGGCTCTGCAGCCGATGTCGCGCTGCTAGCAAAGTCGCTCTCGTCGGTCGTCTGCTGCCACAGCCCACTAAAGCTAAACTTCGCCACACTGCCCTGGCGGATACGTTCGTCGTACTTTCCATATCGATTTCTGAGGTTAGGTGTCGCATTGTTGCTCGGCTGTTAGCACTGACAACTCTAAGTAAGCACCGCTACTCCCGGTTGTTAAGTGAAGGTCGTCGCCATTGCGTTGACCGTAGTGAAGGGTAATGCCTGATATTTGGTACTCTCGCACACCCTTGCCACTGTAGTCTCGGAATATTGAAATCTCTAACGATTTCCGATGTGGAATGAACCATGCGTTTAGCTCCAGCTACCATTTCGTGTTCAAAGTCTGTTAATTCTCATCGTGTGGCCATAATCAGGTCGGAAGCCCTTTTCTCACGAATCACCTCAGTACAAATGATAGCTCTGCCACTGCACTGCCCGTTTTTATCTTGTGTACGAGATACTACTACATGTGCGTATCACTATCCCACGACTTTCGTCACCTCATTGAATAATTATCGACCTCATTTAAAAATGCAAAATTCTGTTATAAACTTCTCTTTGTGAGACAAACATATGTTACTGGTTTGACACAAAAACTACAGTCAAAAAAGTATGTGTATATATTGAGGCAGTGTATCTCAAGGCGTGCTAATTACCCAGACAATATTCATCCAATATTTGGAAATGAGAGCACTTTCAACAAACCTTACACATAATTTCAGACCTTTACAAAATCTCCTATAAAGTGATGAAAGCTAGAAAGTTTATAGCTTACCATGTTTTCGATTTTCATGTAGTCAAACTGCGGCATTAAGCGTGGCGTTCTAAGTTATTACTTCTTTACCACTAACTCTATTCGTAAAACGTTTTGCAGACATTGAACGTAACCGCAAAATTACATCATGGCACGACGCAAAATTCGAGAGATATGACGTTTTATATATGGGAATTACATTCTTTAAAGAATCGGGTTTGGAGGGGGGTGAAGGGTTACTGGTGATACGTCTTTTACCTGAATCCAGTGGTAGTCTGGGTTCTGATTTTTTTTCATCTGTCGAATTGACTCTCTCGCCTTGTTTCCAACCGACCTGCAATGATTCTGCGTGTCCTACGGTACGTATTTCTCTTGATTGTTTCCACCCAGCGCCAGTAGATCCGTGTCAGATGTAGTTGAATTTATTCAAGGTGAAATCACCATGCCGCCGTCAGGTCAGCACCTCTTAAGTACATTAAATTGGCTTGTTTCAACAATATACTATGGTTATTTGTGAAGGAGTATGTAATGTTGTACTACAGACAATCATAAGCGATCTCATATCCATGCACAGTAATTTTGAGTTAAATTTGTATTAACACACTTGAGCGCTTTAGATGTTTACTTTATGTCTGAATCCTTGAATGTACACGATCATGCGTTGCTTTATTACTGCTGTTTGTACAATTTCTTTTAGGGGAAGCCTTTGATGCACAGTAGCTTTTTCATATGCATATCTAACAGAAGATGAGATCCGTTCTGTTAGCGGACTCTGACTTGAGTGGCATTTTGTCAGCGTCAAAAAGAGCACTACGAATCTTCTTACATTTAGGATTTCTGTGGCAGGGCCTCTTTTAGCTTGACTAGGTAGAAGAGGAGAGCAGAAGACTGTGAGGTTCTCTTATAGGATAAGCGAGAAAAATTAAAAAGGCTAAAAGTATACAAATCTCAATCAAAACCAGGTTTTGACATGCGATACGATATGATTACTGACACACAGTGACTGAAATTTTGTCACCACGAATATGTTAACATGAGTACCGCAGTATTAGACCTAATACAAAGTGTATAAAATGCAACCCGTACTTCTGTCTTCCAAAGAGAAAGAATTGTTTCTAACTAGTTCACAAAAAGGGAAACAGTCTGCGGCATGTCTTTGTATCACAGAAGGTGTAAACTTATTGTGATTATTACACTTCTGTACAATGAAATATGAGCCGTTAACTGTCTAACAATTTGCTAGCATTTCTATCAAATGAAAGTAAAATAAGAATAAGCTTTTATTCATTACTGTTCCTCCTAACATCAAATATGTTGTAGTACGTCAGTGGACAATTAAGCTGAAATAAAACCTTACCAGCACGATCGAACTAATGCTTTTCCCATTACAATATTAGTGAAAGAATTTTTGAACTATTTCATTAACTAATGTGCCAAAATATTTACTGAATTCAACTTAACCCACCATTAACAAAAGAAGTAGTAACGATGGAAAGGCCCGCCACGATTTCCTCTCCTGTGCTAATTTCTTCATCTCAGAGGAACACATACACCCAAAATCCACAATTACTTGTTTTAAATATTCTAGTCTCTACTTTGAGCGAATTGCGAAATAAACCAAGGAGACATTTGGAAAGAAAATTCAAGTTCAGGAGCAGAAAATAAAACTGAGCCTTGCCGATGTCATTCTGTCAAAAATGGCAAAGGACGTGGAAGAGCACTTCAGCTGGAAAGAGGTTATAAGATGAGCACAGAAAAACTAGGTTAATGGAATGTAGTCGAAATAAATCAGGTGGTGCTGACGAAATTAGGCCGGAAATGAAACACTAAAAGTAGTGGATGAGTGTTGCTATTTGAACACCAAGACAATTGACGGTGGCACAAGTAGGGAGGATATAAAATAAAGACTAGCAACAGCAACACAACAGTTTCTGAAACGGAACATTTGCTCAAACCGAATATAAATTAAAGTGTTAGGTAGTCTGTTTTGGAAGTATTTGTCTCGAGCGTAGCTTTGTACCCAAGTGAAACGTTGACGATTGACACTTCAGAGAATAAGAGAAGGTTTTGAAACTTGGCGCTAGAGAAGAAAGTTGACAATTCATGGGTAGATCAATTACTAATGAGGTGGTACTGAATTTAGTTGGAGAAAAAAGAAAATGTATGCCAAATTTGACTACAAGAAGGGATCGGTTGGTTGGTCATATGAGGCATAAAGGAATCGTCAGTATTATGGGAAGTTTGTGTGTGCAGGTGGGGGAGAGGGTAAAAATTGCAGAGGGTGAGCAAAGCTTGAGTACTGTAGGAAGGTCCAAGCAGATGTGAGCTGCAGCAGTTACTTAGAAATGTAAGAGGCTGCACTGGGTGTAATAACATGCAAATCTCCATAAAACCAGCACTCTCTCTGAGAATGGCATCAATAGCATATTCCAGTCTCTGTCCAGCGCTACAGTTTTCCCCTTTACAGCTCCCTTCAGTACTACGAACATTATCTGACAACTACAATTTGTTTCCAAATCAATTACTGCAATGACAAACTGCCTGTTGGCTTCTATCTCGGGTTCTTCGGTTGACGTTTGCTTGATGATTTTTCTGACATTTCTTCAGCATTGGTATTGTCAAAGCTTCACACTCCATTAGTGGTGGTGGACTGGAGTGGAGCTCGCGGCTGGAGGTTGTATGTACCTGCCGCGCCATTCTCCTCCTGCTACTTGCAACAGTCATTCGCTGCAGCACAGGAATCCAGGATCCGTTCGCCTGGAAGTTTTTTTTCTTTCTTGTTGGAGCTGTTCTTATGTTTGTGTATTTCCATTGCTTCTCTCAACAAGCGGGTGTGTTCGCTCTTCTCTACACCCAGGACTTGTCGCACGTGCTCTGCAACGACCGATTTCTCCACCTGTCCCAACCTGAAATGCTGCTTATGTTCTGTGATACTGGTGTTGACCGCCATTCCAACATAAACTTTTCCGCATGTGCATGTGGGTCCCTTTTCTCCTTCGCCGATCTGAGGCACTCTTTGACCTTTGTCGGGTTATAAATACTGTTTACTCCGTGTTTGCACAATATACGGCCGATTCTGTCCGGCCCTGGGAGTGTATGGCAAAAGGCCGTACCCGACTTTTCTTTCTCGGATGTGTCCCTTCGCCGAATTTTTGACGCAGCTATACTTCTTATATAACATTGCTCCTCAGAATCCTTTCCAGGTGTTGCATCTCGCATCTGAGTGCTGCGGCTCACATATTCGTCTTGCTCGCGTTACGAGCGTATTGATCATGGCTCTTTTTGGCTCTGCTGGTGATTGGACACACTGTGCAGGTATCGGTCCGAGTGTTTGGTTTTCGATACACGCTATGTCCCAGGTTTTCACTATCCCTCTTGACCATCACAGGCCGTCTGCTGTGGCCGAGTGGTTCTAGGCGCTTCAGTCTGGAACCGCACTGCTGCTACGGTCGCAGGTTCGAATCCTGCCTCGGGCGTGGATGTGTGTGATGTCCTTAGGTTAGTTAGGTTTAAGACGTTCTAAGTCTAGGGGACTGATGACCTCAGATGTTAAGTCCCATAGTGCTTAGAGCCATTTGAACCATTTGACCTATCACATCTAGAAATGGTAGCTGTTTGTCCTTTTCTATTTCCATGGCGAATTTTATGTAAGCTGTTCAGATGTATTTGGAAGTCACCGAGCTGTTCTCTACCATGGCTCCAAACAACACATCTGTGCCACGCCTAAGGCTTACAAGGTACCAAGTCCAGTTTCTAAATGTTTCATGAAGAAGTTTTTCACCACTGGACTATCCACGGTGACGTCTTCCTGCTGTTCGTAGAAGTTGCCATTCCACGTGAAGTAGCTTGTGGTGATACGTGCATGAAAGAGCTTGGTGTTGTCTTGCGGGAAAATGGAACCGATGTGCTCCAGAGAGTCATTGAGTGGCACTTTGGTAAACAAAGAAACGACATCAAAGCTGACCAGGGTGTCGTGTTGTCCAAGTTTTAGTTTATTCAGCTTCTCAATGAAATGCTGTGTCAGTCTTCCCACATGCGGCTGGAGTAGAGTGGCCAAGTGTTTTGCTATTTTATAAGTCGATGTGTCAGGGGCGCTAACAGTCGATCATAATGGAGCATTATTCTTATGGATCTTTGGTAAGCCATACAGCTCAGGTGGTAGGGTTTCTGTGTTGGTAAGGTTCCTCTGTATGTCCGCCGAGAGAGAAGACGCGTAGATTAACCGATTCGCATTCCGTGTGCCCAACTGCGTCCGATCTGCGCTTAGTTTTTGATTCGTCGTCACATCAGACATGTCCCTGATCTTCTGCTCATAATCTTCGGTCTTCATTACGACGGTCGCATTTCCCTTATTTACAGGCAGTAACATATACTCTGGTCGGCGTTAAGACTCTTAATAGCTTGTACCTCTTCCTCCTTCAGGTTGCAAACTGGTGCTTTTGCTCGTCGCTGTATCCTGGTTGTTTCAGGCCGTATGTCTTCAGCTCTTTCACAAGGAATGGTCCGAATGGCCACTTAGGTATTAGCAATGATGTTCTCCATAGGTACAGTTCTCGGGATGACGGCGAAATTCCCTCCTGTTCTTCTTTCTTCAGTTATACTTCAGTGTGGTTAACCACTGCGCGTGATGCGTCAGTCTACTTCCGGCGTCTTGCAAACTTTTTCTTCTGTCACTCAGTGCAGCGATCGAATTCGTTCTGCACGCTCCTGTGAGTGATGCTGTCGATCTTTTCCCAGTCGTCCCGATGCATTCTGCTACTTAGTTCACAGAAGATATCTCAAAGTTCATCAGTTCGTGCCAAGTATCCTCGTGTTGCATGAATTCACTCGCGAAGAACAGATCGATCCATTCTGTCGTAGATACAATGGGCTTGGACGGTGGTTAATAGGCGCTTACGTTTCCAGAACTTCGGTGTAGCTCCTTCAATCCGGCACTGTGACAAAAAGGCGAGAGGGTGTAGTGTAACGACGCGTATGACTCAACGATTTTTGTTTGAAATATGACCATGTGCAGACTTCGTCACCTACGTCGTTTACAAAACACTTCAAAAAATTATTTAAATTCTTTTAAAGTTCTCTATAAAAGATTCTTGAACGAAACTGTAATTAAAAAACCTTCAGTTGAGTCGTTTGTGCAAAATTACGTCACTCAGTCCAACTGGTTTGCGCAAACTTTAGAAATTAGATGTCGTTTGTTTCTTCTTGGAAATTATATTCTTGCAAGTTATGTAATTTTTCCCATATTAAAATCAGACTGTAAAATCTTTAAGATTCAAAAATCGAAAACAAACTCTTCTGAAAATCAGTATCTTGGAAAAATTCAGTAATCATTCTTCCTCAATATAACTCTTTATAAATAATTCTCGAACACGTATTGAAGCTTTAGAGCATACACTGTGTTATTGTCTTCGTATATGCTACATATAGATGTGAACATCATATTCGACAAAACAGAACTGAACAAAATACAACATGAACTAAACATTCTGTCACGTCATTACAATGGAAAATTACAAATTTTTATTTATTTGAATGTTGGAGGTTCGACGCAACAACCCGGTCACAGGATCTTCTGCTGCTCTTTGGCCGTTGACACGCGACGTCTAGTGGCCAGCAATTTTCTTTCTGGTTCCGGGAGTGAAGATGCTGTTTCCGCGAGTTCCACTGCTCTCTCCAAACATGAAATACACAAAACAAAAATACAAAACTTTAAATATTTTACGCACATAACAAAATATTACAAATAGATAAACAAAACACTAAATTAAACTTACATTTACCTGCAAACTGAGCTGATCCTTGTGCCGGCTGGAGTGGCCGAGCGGTTCTAGGCGCTTCAGTCTGGAACCGCGAGACCGTTACGGTCGCAGGTTCGAATACAGCCTCGGGCATGGCTGTGTGTGATGTCTTTAGGTTAGTTAGGTTTAAGTAGTTCTAAGTGCTAGGGGACTGATGACCACAGATGTTAAGTCCCATAGTGCTCAGAGCCATTTGAACCACGATCTTTATCGTTTTGGCACTTACCCAAACTTTGCGGAAGAGCACTTTTTCAGAACACTTCGTTGTCTATCTGGCCGAATCCTCCATCGATAACAACATTTCACTAACAAGGGACATTAACGCTGTCATACCAAAGAGAATTAATGGAACTGAGACGCAAATGTTACAGCAGACGCATTATCGAATTATCCGAGGTATTAAGTATGGAATCATACGTAATTTGGCGACCTTTTTTTAATGCGCAGACATGGCAGCGGTACAAGCACGGAGGTCCCATCCATAAACGTCCGGTATAAGTTAGCCGCCGTAACGAGCGGCCGTATGACAGGCCTCATCTGTATTCTGCCGCCGACTGCGCCCGAGTACAGCTGGACCTGCCGGACGGACATGAGATCGAGATCTCAGACCACCGCGGCCGGCCAAACCGACTGGCCTCATCGGAAGCACAGGAACTGCACTAATTGCAAACAGTTTTATACAGCCGTACAAGGAACACAGTACTAACCAACGAAAACAAAAAGCATTTATCTGCTTTGATCGACTCATCCAACGTAGAGCAGTTTACCATTCTCTTAAACATTATTTCAATTAAGAACATATTTCTATTTTGTTTGTGCCTCTAGTTAGGTTGTCTCATGGCCAATTAATTATTTTTTTACAATTAAATGACTATCCATGGCTCCTATCTGCATACAAGCGTTGATATAAGTCAACGGGGACAGCTGAAAATGCATGCCGCGACCGGGACTCGAACCCAGGATCTCATGTTTACATGGCAGACGCTCTATCCATTTTTTTTTTTAATCGTTGGGTTTGGTCTTTACGGACGTCATATGACATCCGTTAAAGTCCGTTTTGTTGACCTTTCCACTCAGTTTTTTATTACAGAGGTCAACCAGCTCTGTGACCGAACACGCTGAGCTACCGTGCCGGCCAACTTATTATCCCCCACTATACTCATAGTGCCCTTGCCCATTGTACTCATTACTCGCTGCTTTTTGCCGATTCCCGTAGGAGTTCGGGCACTGTTCGTGCATCTGCACAGAAGAAGATGGTCAATTGGTCGGTGAGCCTTAACTATATAGGTGGTCCATTGATAGTGACCGGGCGGGCCAAATATCTCACGAAATAAGCGTCAAACGAAAAAATTACAAAGAACGAAACTCGTCTAGCTTGAAGGGGGAAACCAGATGGCGCTATGGTTGGTCCACTAGATGGCGCTGCGTTTTTTAAAAATAGGAACCCACATTTTTGATTACATATTCGTGTAGTACGTAAAGATATATTACAGCGCCATTTATCACAAAGCGAAAAACGTGGTCCAACTAAAACATTCATTCATATTTCTTTACGTACTACACGAATATGTAATAAAAATGGCGTTCCTATTTTAAAAAACGCAGTTGATATCCGTTTGACCTATGGCAACGCCATCTAGCGGGCCAACCATAGCGCCATCTAGTGTCCCCCTTCAAGCTAGACGAGTTTCGTTCTTTGTAGTTTTTTCGTTTGATGCTTATTTAGTGAGATATTTGGCCCGGTCACGATCAATGGACCACCCTGAATACATATGAAGATGGTATCTGTTCTTTCGGACATGTCCGAAAGAACAGATACCATCTCCATATATATATATATATATATATATATATATATATATATATATATATATATATATATATATACAATTATTTTTTATTTATGCATTTATTTTACCTGATCCTCTATTACGTGTAACCAGAAACCTTAGTGAGTTAACATTGAAATCTGTATACAGCATGACCAAATATGATAATAAAAATGATGTTTTGGGTTGGTGCATAAGTTCGCGGCGTTTTTCTATAAGTTTACTAAATACAACAGATGCAAGTAGACTTTAGTCATCAGTAACATATTCTCCTTCACTATTTACAACAGTCTGGGGTAACTTTTCAGATGTAGAAATCACGTGGTGTTGATTTGAAGAACTCGTCCAGCCATGTTCGGAGCGCATTTACAACCAATAAGGAAGTTCGTTGAAGGCTGTTCGAGAGAGAGTGGAAAAAGTGAAAATTTGACGGCACAAGATGAGGTGAATAAGTTAGGTGTGGAATTACTTGCCGACCCGACTCCTGTATAGTGTTTTCTATCAGTGCAGCATAATACGGTCGGGCGTTGTCGTGTACTAACGTTACTTCACGCAGTCTTCCTGGTCGTTGTTCTTGGACTGCCACTGCAAAACGTCTCAGTTGTTGACAATAAGCGTCATCATTGAAGGTTACGCCTCGGGGAAGCAATTGGTAGAACACTAGACCGTCGCTGTTCCACCAGATGCATAACATTATCTTTCGTGGATGCGCGCAGGTCTTCTTACCGGGAGTTTCTGCTTTCTTTGGGCTCAACCATTCCTTTCTTTTCCTTATGTTAGTATAAAGACACCCTTATGACTAGTAACTGTCAGATTGATTTCAGGATGGCGAACCAAAAGGACCAAAATTACTCTTTTTTCAGGTATTTTCTCGTTATTTTAAAATAACAAGTTTAGCATTCATAAAAATACAGGTCGAGAGCCCTTTACGCATCCGTAACATTTCAACCAGGCATATCTGACTTCACTAAAATTACAGAAAGAGCATTACCATAATAATTTAATAGTAAATTAAATAGTAAACTTCAATCAAGGGAGGTGGCCGCTATTTAGAAAAATTTTACAAGTTCAGGATTACCATTAACGTAACTCGAGGGCGCATCTGGCACTAGCAGTTTTAGCAACTTCTGAAACAGAAAGGTTAAAATATTAAAAAATTTTCAAGAACAGCATTTGACAATATTTTAAAATTTACAGGTCCAGGGTTACAACAATGGAACGCTCTTTGGGCACTAACAGTTTCGGAACAGAAGGTAACAAAGATATTAAAATTTACACCAATCCGTAATTAAGAATTGAAGATCTTCAAATCAAGCAACAGTACAAGACAAGGCCAGGCTGGCGGAGGCAAGGCTTGGCTAAGTTGACATGGGGTAGCGGATACCTTGATTTCAACTTAAGTCCGAATGCCGTAAGATTAAGAACAACTTATAGCGAGACGCCGTGATAAGTGGCTACCGCAACTCAGGAGGCGCAACACCACGCTCACACACGCACACAGCATTTGTGGACCAGCCACGCCCGGTGAATCGTGGCTTAGTGGATAACACGCCGGGGCTCCAACGCCACGATCAACTCGGAAAGCCGAGAGCGAACAAATTTGATTCAGGCAAGCCTGAGCATCAAATAATTAATTTCCCAAGGCCCGGCACAAACCCCGCCCTAGATACCGAACAAAATCTGTGTGTTACAATAACTAGTTAATTAAAACAAACATTAACCGGTTAATCGTTTAACAGCAATGACCAAATATAGGATTTCATTTGACTACGCAGCCAGCTCTTAACAAGACACCCTAAAACCAAATTCACTGGCTCTGGGTACTACGGGACCTAACATCTGAGGTCATCAGTCCCCTAGAACTTAGAACTAGTTAAACCTAACTAACCTAAGGACGACACATACATCCATGCCCGAGGCAGGATTCGAACCTGCGACCGTAGCGGTAGCGCGGTTCCAGACTGAAGCGCCTAGAACCGCTTGGCCACACCGGCCGGCCAAATTCAGCAAAGTAAGCTCAAAAGTAAGAAGAAATGCTTAAGCACTAATACCTAATACTAGTATCTGGAAAAAATTATTGGTATTACAGTGTTACGAAATAGTGAGAACACTAATGTCCTTCCAAAAATAATTTAGTGATCGAAACACAGTCGAACCCATTTGTTTACAAGGTCTCAAATGGTTCAAATGGCTCTAAGCACTATGGGACATAAGATGTGTCAGCCGTTGTGGCCGTGTGGTTCTAGGCACTTCAGTCCGGAACCGCGCTGCTGCTACAGTCGCAGGTTCGAATCCTGCCTCGGTCATCGATGTGTATGATGTCCTTAGGTCAGTTAGGTTTAAGTAGTTTTAGGTCTAGGTGACTGATGACCTCAGACGTTAAGTCCCATAGTGCTCAGGGCCATTTTGAACCATTTGAACTTAACATCTGAGGTCATCAGTCCCCTAGACTTAGAACTAGTTAAACCTAACTAACCTACGACATCACACACATCCATGTCCGAGACAGGATTGGAACCCGTGACCGTAGCAGCAGCTTGGTTCCGGTGTGAAGCGCCTAGAACCGCTCGGTCACATCGGTCGGCTACAAGGTCTCAGAAAAATTTATTTTACCCCTCAGGGGTAATTACCCCCGGCCGTAATTACTCTACTGGAAGGAATTGTGAATGGACAATACTTCAAAGGACATGAAAGATACCAGCTAATCGATCACAAAGTTAGATTCATCCTACTGAAAAGTGAAAAAGATGGGGAAGTAGAGAAAAGGATGGAAGACGCTGTACTTGCACTGAATGCGTGAGGCCGGGTATAATAATTTGTGTGGTGGTGGTGGTGGTGGTGGTGGTGGTGGTGGTGATCACGGTAGTGGTGATAGTACAAAGGCATCTCATTCTCAATGTGTGTAAATATACTCGATTCCACATAATAAGTCAATAAACTTACAGACATTTAAGGCTTAACTGTGGGCATCCTGGCAGTCATTTTTTAGCAGTAGCATAGCCCCTGGACTATGAAGTGAAGAAAATAAAGGGTGGACTGCATTTTTACTCTCCGTCATTTTCCATAAGATTGCTTACCTTGGTATCACAAGTTTCCGTCCAACGCGATGGCAGTCGTGGGGGTTCCATGGAACCAATGGAGCATACCCACTGAGCCATCCCTCCAGGAGCTCAAGATTATGAGCGCCCTCTGCCTCCGCAACGTAGGATGGCAAGCTCGGGCTCGGAGCCACTTCACTACGTTCTACTATTCAAACACCACCTAGTGGACACCATAGTTTATGTTTAGGAAACCGAGTCTCACCCTAGATGCTATTGCATGAGCTAGACTCTGCATGAGCTGGACTCTATTTCTTGTTGCGTCATTTGCAATGAGTCTTCGTACGTTTGGAGAAATACAAGTTACGAGGGTGAGTGAAGGGGTGAAACCTATTGAAATTCATCGAGAAATGAGGGTTCAGTACGGTGATGCATGTTTGTCACAGCAGCAAGTCTACGAATGGAGTAGGAAGTTCGCAAATGGTGTGACTTCAGTCGAAGATGGTCCTTGTCCAGGTCAGGCACGACGAGTTGTGACTCCACAGAACATTGCAGCAGTTGAAGCCATAGTGAAGGGAAACCGCCGAGTGACACTGAATGACATTGCATCATGTTTACAGATTAGTCATGAGTCAGCACACCACATTGTGCATGATGGGTTCCAGTTTGACAAAGTGTCTGCAAGATGGGTGCCACGACAGCTGACTCCTGAAATGAGAGAACGACGTGTTGATGCTTGTGAAGAACTTCTTCGGCGCTTTGAACGAGAAGGTGATGGCTTACTTGTAAGAATCATTACTGGGGACGAAACCTGGGTTCACTTCCACCAACCGGAAACGAAGAGAGAGAGCAAGGAATGGCGCCATTCCTCGTCACCAAAACCAAAGAAGTTTCGAACAGAACCATCAGCAGGGAAGGTTATGCTGACTCTCTTTTGGGACGAAAAAGGAGTCATTTTGGAGCATTGCATGCCTAGAGGGACCACTGTCAACAGTGCATCATACACAGATCTCCTAAAAAATCATCAGCGGCCTGCAATCAAATCAAAACAACGTGGATTGCTGTCAGCTGGTGTCCTTTTGCAACACGACAATGCAAGGCCCCACACGGCCCGTACAACAGTTGCAACAATCACAGACCTGCATTTTGAGTGTCATCCTCATCCACCATACTCACCAGACCTTGCCCCAAGTGATTTCCATATGTTTGGACCACTCAAAGACGCAATGGTAGGAAAGAAGCACCGTTATGTTGAAGAGGTACGCCACACGGTGCATGAGTGGTTGCGCGGACTACCAAAAGAATTTTTTTCTAAAGGAATTTATGCACTTTGTAAGCGCTGGAGGAGTTACATTGAGCGTGGGGGCGATTATGTTGAAAAGTGATACAGCTTTGTACCACTTCTGGACAATAAATAATATTTAAAAAATATTTAAGGTTTTCATTTGACTCACTCTCGTAAGTACATCTTCTACTTGCTGTGTTAACTTGCTCGCTAATCATTTCAGTTATCCTACGACGACACTCTGTAGCCCCCACTGTTGTATTATCCCCAAACTTTCTCTCGCTCCATTACATGGATGAAAACACACCTTCCTAACGAAACATTGATTAATTTGTATCATACAAGTAATATTAAATCTGTTGAATTACGCCTTAGTTATGTGGTTTACGTTGTGTGCCCACAGAAATAAGAAAACCAACAGCATGAGGAAGGAAGCGCGGTTCTTATTGGACTAAAGCTATCTAACAGCTAAAGAAAGCTCTTTATTCCAGCACTAACAAACAGGCTGGTAGCGAACCAAGACGCCGCACTTGACATTCCCTCGTCCATTAACCGGCCGTAATAAACAGCCACTGCTCTTTGGGCTATCCAGAGATTCATCTAGCGCGAAATGACCGGAATAATCGACTCTGATGCGGCCTGCTGTTACGCAGTCGATATTACCGCCGGTAGAACGTGAATAATGGAGCGTCTCATTTTAATAGCTGAGTGATCACGTAGCGTCTATAAACTTTCATGCCACGAACACGTAACGGCTAAAAAAGAAAAGTATAGCAGCAAACAGTTTTTACGCGTCCCGAATTTTTTTGATTGCGCGTCGACGTTTTCGGTTCGGAATGACAGTTGAGCTCCATGGCGCTGTTAGTTTGTACGGATAAACGTTCTGGCTCGTCCTTACGCAGGAATCTGCAGCGATAAAATTTGAAATTCTAATGCAGGGAGCGCAACGGTGGTCTGGAACTGCTAGCCGGACATTATCATTTCACGCGCTGGCAGTTAACAAGCCGATTGGCCCAACGCTCCACTGACGTCCCCTTAATGTACCCCCGCAGGCGACATGAGCCACCCAGCGTCAGCACAAAGCTAAATGTCGTCGCAATCTATGTAAACACAGACGTCACTAATGATGGCTACGACGAATGGAAACTGAAATTTCGTTTTAAAATGTTTCTACGTTATCAAAACATATAACAAAGGTTCAGAAGTGGGATTAGAAATCAGTTGAAGAGGCTTTTGATACCTCTCTCGCTATCTCTAATGCCAACCCCTAAAAAAAAACAGGCTTAAGTATTGTGTCTATCATAAGTAAGATAAAACGGGGGCAGGAGGTCATGCGGTCATGACAACGTCCACCTCTCCCCCTTTTACGTCTATCAGTTTCCAAATTCCACTACTAACTTCCGGAGGATAAAGTAACAGAAAAAGCGAGAGTCACGAAAATGGCAAGGAATTCTATAAATTACAAGTTATATTTTAACCCTTTCAGTGACAATACGTTATATAACAATGAAACATATGTCAGCAGGTACTCTTTGGGAATAACGACCAACGAAACTGTTCAATTCATTACGTTCGAGGGCATTATGAAAGCACAATAATACCTCCGAATTTTTTATGTAAAAACTCTTAAAGCTTTTTAAATAAAACGAACATTATTAACAAACGTTATCAACATTCTGCATCTAGATTCTTCATTCTACATATTTGCAGCCCTCTTCCGGAACAGTGGTCCAAATTGTGAAGTGTAGCATGGTAAAACAGCTACGGTTGCCAAGTTATTTTCTATTTAAAAATAACACCATTCGCCGTGGTTGGGCATCATCAGATTATCTAAATGGAAAAAGTAGCCAGTTAAAAGACTATCCTATAGTTTTAGTTTAGTTTTAGTTATGTCATGTTCCGTAGATCATTTTCCCAATTTTTTTTGTCGATATGATGTGGAACAAGTCAGATTACAAGATGTATATACACACATGAATAGGGCTAATATTAATATTACTGAAATTTTTAGTTCTTCACATGCATCTACATTTAAAGAACATTTTTTTTTACCATTTCTGAAACAGAAACTCGTCCATTGGGCAGAAGGAGTTGTCCAAAATAAATGACTTTAAGCTAGATTTAAAACTTAATCTGCTACCTGCCAGACGCTTTTTTCTTGTTGGGTAAATGATCAAAGATTTTTGTTGCTGAATAATGTACTCCTTCTTGAGCAACTGACAGCTTCAATAACGGATTTTCCCCTATGGTGTTGTACGTATGAACATCACTGTTCTTCGCGAACTGAGATGGATTATTTGTAACGAATTTCATTAGCGAATACATGTACTCTGATGGTGCAATTAAAATACCTAACTCCTTGAAAAGGTGCCTACATGACGTCCTTAGGTAAACACCACTAATTATTCTCACTGCTCTCTTTTGTGCAATCAATACTTTATGTCTAAGTGGTGAGTTACTCCAGAAAACTATTCCATAAGACATTATTGAATGGAAATATGCAAAGTACGTTAGGAGGCTGCTCTGTTTATTACCAAGACTAGCGATTATACGAAGAGCGAAAGAGGCTGAACTTAGTTGTTTCAGAAGCTCTGTAATAGGCTTGTTCCAGTTCAAGTTGTCATCAATGTGAACATCCAAAAATTTGGAGAAATCTATCGCGTTAACTGAGCCCTGTTCATATGCTACATCAACTGTCGGTATGACAGCACTGGATATAGTGAGCTTTTTCAAAATTAAGGGAGAGTCCATTTTCTGAGAACTACTTAATAATTCTTTGAAAGACATCCTTAACGATATCTTCAGCTGCATTTTCTGGAATTGAATTTATTATAACACTTGTGTCATCTGCAAAAAGTACTAGTTCCGCTTGCAGAACGTTAAGTGGGGAGGTCATTCACATGAATAAGGAACAGCAGAGGACCTAAAATTGAACCCTGTGGGACACCCTTTGTGATAACTACCCATTCACTAGAATTTACCACCCTCCCAACATTATTTGTGCTATTCGGCACAACTTTTTGCTTTCTGATCATTATTATTCAAACGAGCTGTGTGTATAGCCTTCAATTCCATAAACCCTGAGTTTTTCTAAAAGTGTGACATGTTCCACACAGTCAAATGCCTTGGAGAGATCACAAAGAATACCAACTGGCGATAATTTTTTATTTAGGGCTTGTACTGTTTGATGGGTAAATGTGTAGATAGCATTATCAGTAGAGTAACCCTTCCGAAATCCGAACTGTGACATGCTGAGTAAATTATTTTCATTTAAATGTGAGACTACTCTTGAATAAATAACTTTTTTGAATAATTAGAAAATGAAGTCAGAAATTAGATTGGTCTATAATTAGTTAAGTCACTCTTGTCCCCTTTTTTTTATGAAGAGGTTTGACAATTGCGTATTTCAATCTGTCTGGAAAAATTCCCTGTGCCAGCAAAGCATTACATATATCGCTAAGGACTCCACTTATTAAATTAGAACAACACTTCAAAATATAAACAATATAAGGCATTGTTCTAAGCTGCGACAAAAATTTAATTAAAACTGTAAACAATATCCACATAAAACCGTCAAATGATCATTTCGCCGGCTATCGAAGCTCCGCGACACCCACATACGCATAAAACCATCTGGATGCAAACCCGATAGAATAATTCAAAGGAAACGTGGGAACCCAGACAGGAAATTTCGGAAGTCAACCCACCGCCACAACGGAAACGAGGTCTGGCAAACTAGGAAAGGATACCAACGAAGGATTACAAATACCTTTGAACTGTTATAGCACCAGGTAGAGCACAGAGTAGAACTTCGCGTACATCTTCTTGGCCAGCCGAACAGTGTGAGAGAGCGGTTCTAGGCGCTACAGTCTGGAACCGCGAGACCGCTACGGTCACAGGTTCGAATCCTGCCTCGGGCATGGATATGTGTGATGTCCTTAGGTTAGCTAGGTTTAAGTAGTTCTAAGTTCTAGGGGACTGATGACCTCAGATGTTGAGTACAATAGTGCTCAGAGCCATTTGAACCATTTAAAACAAAAAAAATCTTCTTGGCCTTGACAATGACCAGCCGGGCGGTCTAATCGGCAGGGGCACTAGAATTACTAAACGGCGGATGGCCGCGTCTAGCCGCACTATCACGACGAAAGCACGGCATATGGCGCTGGTATCTTAAGTTATCTAAAAGGTTAAGATCGAACTGATTAACTGCTGCTTGATAAGAAGGTTTAAATTACATTAAAATTAAAGTTAAAATGTAATGAAAATTAAAATTATTGAACAGGTAATATCATGTCCAGTGCTGTGTTGCGTATTGTACATACTAGGTAAATAATATCGTGGCAAACGAGAGTAATATTAAAATTTAACCAACAAGTACCACATGGGTGAAACATACAAAAGCAGCGTCCATGAACAATTAAATAAATAAACTAACTGAAAAACTTCTATTAAAAAGGTTAAAAAATTATACATCTGTGTGAGGGGCACAATGCTATGAGGCTGCACTATTAAATGCACGCTCAAAAACCACGCAATTGTAGCGAATATTCATACAGGGCAGTAAAAACCTAAAAATTTAAGAACTCACATGGTGGATGTGGGATTAAAACAGAATTACACACCATACAAACGACGAAAAATAGAAGATCCAGAACCAACGACACACACTGAGTAGGTATCAGGTTAGAAAACAAGAATACAATCATAAAACAAAGTATTGGTACAAGGACGGAAGGAAAACTGGGTTTGACGTCCCGTCTACATCGAGGTCTTTGTAGAACGGAGCACAAGCTCGTACTGTGTCAATGATGGGGAAGGAAATCGGCCGTGCCCTTTGAAAGGAACCACCGTGACATTTGCCTAGAGCAGTTTAGGAAGATCAAGGAAAACCCAAATCTGAATGACAGGACGCGAGTTTGAACCATCGTCATCCCGAATGCGAGTCCAGTGTGCTAACCACTGCCCCACCTCGCTCGGTCATAGGAGGGAACTTATGACCCGTATCACTAAATCATAAAATGTCTGATGCCTGGTAAAACCAAATGAACATTAAGAAGAGTACCTCGGTGTTCACCTGAGAGGATAGCAATTTTCATCTCTTCTAATAATACCAGCTTTATTCCCGAATAGAGTACTTTTAAGTTGCTTAGCGTCGACGTCTGATGATCACTAACTTTTAAGTCCTCAGTAAGTTTCGTCTTAAACATCCTACCTGTTTGCTTTTTATCTTAAGCATCCCTTTAATTGCAGTTGAGGTAATACACCCCTGAGCCAGCAACTTAACTCTGTACGGGTGTTCATTGGGCATGTAACTATTCTGTAGGATGTTGGTTGAAGAAAAAATGTCTACACCTTGTTCCTTAGAAAGTTTGACTAGCTAGTACGAAAGATTTCCTTACGGAGATTCTCACAAAATTAGGATATCTAGCCAGTGAAACGAGTGGTATGATGTATTCATTTTGCGAAACTTTGTTCTGTATAGATTGTCAACTATCATTGGTTTATAACCATTACGAACAGCAATGTACTTATGATTAGAAAACTCTTTTTCTGTGGATGCTGGACTTAACGGGATTTCAATAATGCGGTGGAACATAATCGTGAAAAAAGCATGCTTGTACGGAATGGGTGACAGGAAAATAACTTCGCAAACATGACTGTTTTATTTTCAACATAAATGTCAACTTCTGTTAGTAAACATATGCCCTCGGGAGGAAGACATTTCCCAAAGGATTGGGGTTCACAACTAACTTACGACTATGCATATCAGTCTACGTTTGCGGGCATTTCACTCTGTCAGTTTCACAACTTTCATAAAATGCTTCTTTAAGAACAGGCAAACAGTTTACCCTGCAAGCAGCATCTGTACTAGACGTTTCACCCCCTGGTCCACTTGAATCTGTGCTACCCACACAACCATCACTTACTGTAGTAGTATTTGAAACTGCAGAGTTGTAGCTAAATCAGCTGCTTAAGAGCCTCCTCCAGATTCTGATCTTCTGCGTGTTCTTCTCTAACCTCCTCCCAGCAGTTCATTATACTATCAGCCAAAACTACATAAGCCATCTAACTATGCCATCTCCATGATGTCACTCTCGTATATCTAAAAGAAATACTCACAAATGTTGGTATGAACCCACGGACTACAAAAATCAACCAGAAATGAGTAAATAATATGCCTCCTACAAACAAGTGTGCAAATAAACTGTTTGCGACATGTTACACACACACATCAAAAAACGTTTTGCATCAGCCCGGTTCCCAGAATTCCTGAAGACAAACGTTGATTGTGGCTGTTGTATCACAGACACAGTCCCTTTGACCAGAGATGTCACTAAACTCGCCCAAAGATGTAAACAACCGTGCATGAGCAGCGCCTATTAGACGGAGAGCGGTCCGACAGCAGATCAAATCCAGTCGTTCCACCAGGAAGGAGGTACACGGGTTCGACAGCCGATCATATCCAGTCATTCCATCAGGAAGGAGGAACACGGCTCGTGTTGTCTATAGTTCAACCATGCCTAGATGGTCAATACCGCGGTTTGATCGCGTCCGCATTGTTACTTTGTGCCAGGAAGGGCTCTCAACAAGGGAAGTGTCCAGGCGTATCGGAGTGAACCAAAGCGATGTTGTTCGGACATGGAGGATATTCAGAGAGACAGGAACTGTCGATGACATGCCTCGCACAGGTCGACCAAGGGCTACTGCTACAGTGGATGACCATTACCTACAGAGTATGGCTCGGAGGAACCGTGACAGCAACGCCACCACGTTGAATAATGCTTGTCATGCAGCCACTGTACGTCGTGTTACGACTCAAACTGTGGACAATAGGCTGCATTATAAGCAACTTCACTCCCGACGTCCTTGCCGAGGTCTGGACCGCTCAGGATTGGCATGAGGTTCTCTTCACTGATAAGTGTCGCATATGCTTTCAACCAGACAATCGTCGGAGACATGTTTGGAGGCAACCGGGTCAGGCTGAACGCCTTAGACACACTGTCCAGCGAGTGCAGCAAGGTAGAGGTTCCCTGCTGTTTTGGGGTGGCATTATGTGGGCTGACATACGCCGCTGGTGGTCATGGAAGGCGCCGTAACGGCTGTACGATACGTGAATGCCATCCTCCGACAGATAGGGCAACCATATCGGCAGAATATTGGCGAGGCATTCGACTTCATGGACGAAAATTCGCGCCCACATTGCGTACACCTTGTGCATGACTTCCTTCAGGATAACGACATCGCTCGACTAGAGTGGCCAGCATGTGTGGCCAGCATGTGTGGCCAGCATGTTCACCAGACATGAACCCTATCGAACATGCCTGGGATAGATTGAAAAGCGCTGTTTATGGACGACGTGACCCACCAACCATTCTGAGGGGTCTACGTAGAATCGCCGTTGAGGAGTAGGACAATCTGGACCAACAGTGCCTTGATGAACTTGTGGATAGTATGCCACGACGAATACCGGCATGCATGAATGCAAGAGGACGTGTCACTGGGTATTGGAGGTACCGGTGCATACAGCAATCTGGACCACCACCTCTTAAGGTCTCGTTATAAGATGGTACAACATGCAATGTGTCGTATTCATGAGCAATAAAAAGAGCGAAAATGGTGTTTTTGTTGATCTCTATTTAACTCCAACACAGTGTTTGCAGTATGTGGCCTTGCTCCATCTTGCATGAACCACTGCGTATTGAAGGGCAAGGCAGTAGCAAGAAGCTGTGGAATGAAGCTATTGCGAAGCATTCTCAATTAACGCTCGCTGTCCACAGTTTCTTCAAAGAAAAAGGGTCCAATAAGTCCGTGACTGGAAATTGCTGCCCACGCTGTAATCCTCGGAGCATAATGTTGTCGTTCATGAAGCACTTGTGGGTTTTCAGTGGCCCAAAAGCGTACATTTTGTTTGTTAACCACACCGTCTAAATGAAAATGCACCTCGTCTGAAAACCAAACGTTGTTGAGAGTTTCTTCCCTATCCTCCGCCCACTGAGCAAACAGTAGTCTCTGCTGCTTGTGTTCTTCAGTGAGCTTCTGTGCACAGGTCATCTTGTATGGATACATATGGAGGTCACTTTTAAGAATGCGTTGAACGGAGCGTCTGGATATTCTCAGTTGCACTGCTGCCTTTCTGCACGATTTCCCGGGACTTCTCTGTACAGCAACTCGTACCGCTTCAATATTCTCCGGCGAACAAACAGTCTTAGGACGAGGTCGCTTCGCTTCCAATACTGTTCCTTTCTGTACAAATTTATCGTACAACCTGTGCATGGTCTTCTTGCAAGGGACCCATCGTGTGTTAAACTGTTGTCGAAAACGCCTCTGAGTCACAACAAGGCTTTTCGTTTCATCAAAAAGTAACACAATTGCCGATCGTTGCTGTGTCGTCAGTCTTCCTCTTCCACTGTCAGCCATTTCTGCTTACTAGTCTCCTAGCGGCAGTATCGTGAATTACACGTCATTTCGTAACTCATTTGTTTTTGCAAGCTCTGCTGGTACTGCTGTAGAGATCCCAGCGGGATATCTAATGTGCGTCGTAAATTGTGAAAGAAACAATTGGTAACACATTTTGTGCACCACCCTGTATAAAAAAAGGTCGTTAGAAATAAACAGAATCATTGGTTCATGGTATAATAAAACACCTACAGAAACTATCTTTCGTCATTCTAAAAATGAAAGTTTTCAAACAGATTTTTTTTTCATTCTAAAATTCAGTAAGGCGCTAATGATGACTTAAGTGACTGGGAGGGGGGGAGGTACTAAGTAATATCTGCTTGCTCTCAGGGGTAATGACTTCAGAAAGGCTGGGAATCAGTGGTGTAGAAGCTACAGTCTAATGAAAACGGACGAACCGTTTTGAAATACACTGTGCGCTATACTGATCTTTTTCTCTTAAAATAGTGTAATAAAGAGAGATGGCGACAAAAAAATCTCCATTGTTTGTAGAACAAGAAATTAAGATACATCGTAAAGCACACACTGGTAGGTTGTAGATGGGAGTGCGATGTGCTGCTACGAACTGCGAACATGGGGAGATGGCATCTGAAGTGTCAGCACGGGCAGGGCCTCTGGCTCGCGTTGTTTGCGTAACCCCTGGCGATAAAAACGTCACACGGCGCGCGGTGCGTAATGGCGGGATGCCGTGATGGCGCCGGCTGCGTGCGTCTCTTGTTTACTCTGCAGGCAATTTTAAGCGTTCAGAAACTACGTGTTATTAGCACTCCCAAGTTCACAGTTTCTCCCGCGAGACGGTCGCGACCGTTAAGTTATGAATACTCGAACGTTCACTAATCAGTCCTACTGAACGGCTTTTGTTCCAACGTAGTCTACAGTATAACTACCGAACCAAGCTCTTTTTTCCATGGTTTCTGAATATCAAACGTCCGCACTACTATATTTCACCCGAAGTTATGTTAAAACAATAATGAAAATTTTTGTATTTATTTATATTTTGTATTTATTCATCTACAACAATGTTGCCCTCATCAAAAAAGTCCCCACTAGATATCATACACTCATAACAACCCTTTTTTAAATTAACAGAACACTTCTGAAGCTTTACCTTTGGGATACCACTTTGAAATCTCAGAGATCCTGTTATAATCTCATTTATGCTCGTTAAACAACTGCCCTGTAAGATTTTCTTTATTTTAGGAAATAAAAAATGGTCTCTCAGAGACATGTCTGGTGAATATGGAGGGTGTGGCATCATTACACTATCATTAATGGAAAAAAATTCACAAACAGGCAACGAAGTGTGATCAGGTGCACTACCGAGATGAGAAAACTATGAACTGTTTCGTCGCCACAAATCCATGCGCTCTTTCTGATTGCTTCACACAGTCGACGTTGAACATGTAAGTAGTATTCCTTTAAAAAATTATGAAAAATCTTCGCGACTGTCACTAGGAGCCTGTGCATTACACCTTATGTTCACAGCATGACCACATTAGAGATGTTAGGATCCCACTATTAACTGCAAACCTGTGTAACAAAAGACACAGTGAAACTATAATTTCGCCGGCCGCTGTGGCCGAGCGGTTCTAGACGCTTCAGTCCGGAACGACGCTGCTGCTACTGTCGCAGGTTCGAATGCTGCCTCGGGCATGGATGTGTGTGATGTTCTTAGGTTAGTTAGGTTTACGTAGTTCTGAGTCTAGGGGACTCATGACCTCAGATGTTAAGTCCCATAGTGCTTAGAGCCATTTTTGAAACTGTAAGTTCACAAGTCATACGTTATTTATCCAATTTAATAAACTTAGAAGTCGCGAAATAGCTACATCAGAATCATTAACTCAAAACGGTGGAAGGGGGTAAAAAAATCATGTAGGAAGAGTCGCACATTTCCACTGTAGGTAAAACTAATCAAAAGAAATGTTAACAACCTAGGTTTAAGGCTAGGGTACAGTATGTCATCGATAGGCCTCCGTTTTAATATTTTTGGAAGCTTTTTTGGACTGGATAAATATCGTGCTATTTTATTCTTTCCGTTTTAGCGATCCAAACTATGCACCGACAATTTCATTTGCTTAGAAACCCCTCGTGTCTTAGAAATGTATATTTTGACTGTTTCACGAAAAGTATATTGTCTTTTCTCAGAGGATGCACTGAGATGAGAAAACTCACGGGATGCCTCCTAACATCGAGTCGGACCTCCTTTTGGTCGGTGTAGCGCAGGGACTCGTCGCGGCATCGACTTAACGAATCTTTGGAAGCCCCTGCAGAAATGAGCCACTCGGGGTAACCGGGCGGTCTAGGGAGTCTTGTCACGAACCGCGTGCCTCCCCCCGTCATGGGTGTGTGTGTGTTGTCCTTAGCATAAGTTAGATCAAGTAGTGCGTAAGCTTAGGGACCGCTGACATCAGCTGTTTGGTCCCATAAGACCTTACCACAAATTTCCAAATTTCCAAAACTGAGCCATGCTGTCTCTACAGCCGTCCATAATTGCGAAGGTGTTGCCAGTGCAAGATTTTGTGCATGAACTGACCTGTCCATTATGTCCCACAAATTTTCGATGAAATTCATGTCGGGCAGTTCAAATGGCTCTAAGCACTATGGGACTTAACATATGAAGTCATAATTCCCGTAGAACTACTTGTACCTAACTAACCTAAGAACATCACACACATCCATGCCCGAGGCAGGATTCGAACCTGCGACCGTAGCAGCAGTGCGGTTCCGGACTCAAGCGCCTAGAACCGCTCGGCCACAGCGGCCAGCTCATGTCGGGCGGTCTGGGTGGCCAAATTGTCCAGAATGTTCTTCAAACTATCCGCGCACAATTGTGGCCCGGTGACATGACTCATTGTCGTCCATAAAAATTATATCGTCGTTTGGGAACATGAAGTCCACGAGTGGCTGCTGATAGTCTCCAAGTAGTCGGACATTCAGATGACCCAATCCGTTTCACAGTCCACACGATTTTGGAGCCACCACCAGCGTGTACAGTGTGCTGTTGACAACTTGCGACCAGGGCTTCTTGGACTCTGCGCCACACTCGAATCCTACCATCAGCTCTTACCAACTGAAATCTGGACACATCTGACAAGGTCACGGTTTTCTGGTCGTCTACGGTCCAGCCGGATTGGTCACGAGCTCAGGAGAGGCGCTGCAGAAGATGTCCTGCTGTCAGCAAAGGCACTCGCGTCGTTCTTCTGCTGCCATAGACCAATAACGCCGAATTTCTCTGCACTGTGCTAACGGATACGTTCGTCGTACCTACCACATTGATTTCTGAGGTTATTTCAAGCAGAGTTTTTTTGTCTGTTAGCACTGGCAGTTCTACGCAAAGGCCGCTGCTATCGGTCGTTAAGTGAAGGCCGTCGGCCACTGCGCTGTCCAAGGTATGAAGTAATACCTGAAATTTGATATTCTCGGCACACTTTTAACACTGGATCTCCGAATGCCATTTCCGAAATGTAATGTCCCATGCATCTACTTCCATCTGCCATACAGCATTCAAAGTTTGTTAATTCCTGTCGTGGGGCCATAATCACGTCAGAAACCTTTTCACACGAATCACTTCAGTGAAAATGGCAGCTCCGCCATTTCACTGCCGTTTTATACCCCGTGAACGCGATACTACCTCCATCTGCATATGGACATATCGCTATCTCATGACTCTTGTTACCTCACTGTATTACTAAACGGCTAAAATAGTCACCCATAGCAGCAGGAGGTTGCCTACCTGATGGTTTCCAGATGCATCGAAAGTTACATCCAGTATTTCAGAATGAGGTCACTTATCGACTTCCAATTTTTACACGTAATTCCAATCATTTTTCGAAACTTTTCTCTTCGATTAATGGAAGGAAAACATTTATCACTTACTACATTTTCACTGTTCGTGCAGTAAAACTTCACCACAGGTGTGACGTCTTAGTTTACTACTTCTTTACTACAGACTGTATTCACAAAATGTTTCGCAGACAATTTCCACATATACTACTGAATGTACTTTCAGAATTACATCATTCTACAAGACATAGTTCACATCATCTGGCTTCATAAACATTCAGATGCGTGAAAAACTAGCTTTTCTTGAAACTGAGCGCAAATTACCCAGACTGTTACTCATCCAGTGTTTGATAATGACAGCGTTTAGCGATATATTTAACACATTAACTTATCTGTCACGTTCAGAATTTGAAAGAGAGTATTCCAGTCAACCTTGTCAAAAGCTTTCTCTAAGTCTACAAATGCTATAAACGTAGGTTTGCCTTTCCTTAAGACAGCAAAGGACCTGGAAGAGCAGCTGAACGGAAATGGGCAGTGTCTTGAAAGGAGGATATAAGATGAACATCAACAAAAGCAAAACGAGGATAATGGAATGTAGTCGAATTAAGCCTGGTGATGCTGAGGGAATTAGACTACGAAATGAAACACTTGAAGTAGTAAAGGCGTTTTGCTATTTGGGGAGCAAAATAACTGATGATGGTCGAAGTAGAGAGGATATAAAATGCAGACTGGCAATTGCAAGGAAAGCGTTTCTGACGAAGAGAAATTTGTTAACATCGAGTATAGATTTAAGTAAGTCGTTTCTGAAAGTATTTGTATGGAGTGTAGCCATGTATGCAAGTGAAACGCGGACGATAAATAGTTTAGAGAAGAAGAGAATAGAAGCTTTCTAAATGTGGTGCTACAGTAGAATGCTGAAGATTAGAGGGGTAGATCACATAACTAATGAGGAGGTATTGAATAGAATTGGAGAGAAGAGAAATTTGTGACAACTTGACTAGAAGAAGGGATCGCTTGGTAGGGCATATTCTGAGGCATCAAGGGATCACAAATTTAGTATTGTAGGGCATCGTGGAGGATCAAAATTGTAGAGGGAGACCAAGAGATGGATACACTTAACAGATTCAGAAGGATGTAGGTTGCAGTAGGTACTGGGAGATGAAGAAGCTTGCACAGGATAGAGTAGCATGGAGAGCTGCATCAAACCAGTCTCAGGACTGAAGACCACAACAACAACAATAACAACTTACCTGTAAAGTAATCAGACGTCTGAAGCGGTTTTATGAATGAGAGTTCGAGTCTTTAAACAGTTGTCGGTGGTCGGTTACTGGTATATAAGTAGACCACCAAAAGTTGCTAAGGCAACCAGTTTAGGAATTCACGTTATTATCTGGCAGACTGTAGTTTATACCACCTGTTCATTTTTGTAACGTGCGTTACGTATGTTGTTAAAGCTGTAGTACGTAACATTTTACTGCTGAGCATGTGGTATACACAATTTTTAAACTTTAAATGTTGAAACTAGTTGCAGCATAATAACGTTTTTAGGAGCTCTTGGTGGTATAGTTAAAGACGCCTTATCGTAGCTGAAGAGCGAATCTCAAAGACGATTTTGTTAAATCCATAGGAGCGAAACATTTATTTACGATGTAGACGAGTTGATGACAAGAGGTCACTCTGTCCTACCTAAGGAGGCAATGTTATTCGATGAGAAAGGAATCCCTGAGACGCACCGCCATTTCAGTGTTTCTAAAATCCAAAATGTACACGAACTCGGCTTCGTAAAATGACTGTCTCCCTCGCAAATAGGGTTAATTTTCCGCGACTTCGTTGTCAGGCAATTAATCGCTCATAATCGTCATGTTTTGTCTGCTTGCCTTTCGTGTCATGCCTGTATGAGGGGTTGAAAACGGCGTCAGAACAGTTGCAGGTACACTATAGTCTGATTAAACTCTAACAGCTTCTAGATTACATCAGGAAGTTAGGATTAAGCACTGCCACGACAAACGACAAGAAAGAACTTATTTTTTTAGTACAAAACCTTCAGTACTTACAGTATTTAATGCATACACGCTCATTTATCTATTCGGCGTAACACTCTCGACTTTCCGTTAAGTCTGCCAATGTCGTGTTTTGATCAGTTTCGTCTTGTCCGGAAATGCACGCCCACGGCGGAGCAGTCACGAAGCTTCCCCTCTACACGTGCGCGGCCGGCGTAAAAATGGTACCATGTTGCTAGATTCGGAGAGCAGATACGCGAAAGGTCGTTTCCTACTTGGAAAGCGAACTGTCGAGTCGGCCGGACAACACAGCTGTAATTGAAACCCATCTCTGGAAAGAGGTGCCCCATCTCCAGAGCAGTGCGCGTGCGCTACGGCGAATTTGTTGGTGTCGATAAGATGCTTGTGCGATAGGCCGCCCCTGATGTTTCCCTGAATGCGAAGGCGGGCGTCACGCGGAAACAATTCAGAGGCTTTGCACATTTGTTATAGCCTCTCTTTATTGCTGATGGAGAGTGCTCATCCCCAGAGGGCAGCGAAACACGTGCAGGCGTGGATAATCGGACTCGCACCAGCGCAAATTGTATATTAATAATGTACGCGTGTTCCAGTTGGTTGTAACTGCTGCCGGACACGACAGCACGTTCATTCTAGAACACAATGTGGCATTCTCGCCCATTACCATGGTTCCGGCTTGTGGCTGAAAATCGTAATGGATATTACGCACGGAAGCAGACATCACGATTTCCATAGTGTAGACTAGAAGAGAGGCAGTCAGAAAATATTAATTATTACTTCAGGAAAATAAAGGAACATAATTACACTACTGCTCATTATTTTCAGTAATCTTAATAACTGACAACTAATTCCCTGTAGATACCATATAATGGCTACGATTGAGTAACCAAAGAAATAGTATAACATTGTTAAACATGTCAGGACTATGTGTTTGTTTTCATGTTCATGCAATATTATCCAGCAGACTATTTTGTACATAAAAATTACTTACCTGAACTAGTATTGTCAATAAAATTCTTCTAGGCTGTTGACCGCATTATCAATATATAAAACTGTCCGACGTTTCGACCACTATTTCAAGTGGCTGAAACGTCGGACAATTTTATATATTGTCTATGCCGTCAACAGCCCAGAAAAAATTTATTGACAGTGACAACGGCAGCCGAAACCTACGATTACAATGAACTGGTACGTTTACGTGAGTGACGAATGAATGCCCATTCCATACTGCCCAGTTGTTCAAAAAATGGTTCAAATGGCTCTGGGCACTATGGGACTCAACATCGTAGGTCATAAGTCCCCTAGAACTTAGAACTACTTAAACCTAACTAACCTGAGGACATCACACACACCCATGCCCGAGGCAGGATTCGAACCTGCGACCGTAGGAGTCCCGCGGTTCCGGACTGCAGCGCCAGAACCGCTAGACCACCGCGGCCGGCTGCCCAGTTGTTCTTGTGATGTCTGCCGAGTACTTCAAACAGTGATACGATACTTACTATATGCTTACTTCACTTCTGTTTCTTACTGCCGGCCGAAGTGGCCGTGCGGTTAAAGGCGCTGCAGTCTGGAACCGCAAGACCGCTACGGTCGCAGGTTCGAATCCTGCCTCGGGCATGGATGTTTGTGATGTCCTTAGGTTAGTTAGGTTTAACTAGTTCTAAGTTCTAGGGGACTAATGACCTCAGCAGTTGAGTCCCATAGTGCTCAGAGCCATTTGAACCATTTTTTTGTTTCTTACTGACAGTTGACAGCAATATTACGGCTCCAAGAGTGGATATATCTATAAAGAAATGAGCTGCAGTTGTAGCACTCAGGCAGACAGGTTTATCTGCGCCCCAAATTGCAAAACACTGTGGTGTGTCTATAAGGGGAGTGCAACACACCTCTCACGGCAGGTAAAAGCTATTAGAAATTCGTGCGTCTGTAAAAAGATCGATGCGCGAAGCATACAATTACCACCATCACACCTCATCCAAAGATCTTGTTAACACGAGAAAATTTTGGTCGTAGGTAAAATCTCCAAGTGGGACGATGGCTTCTATCCAGTCACTTGTTGACCAGTCTGTCGTGGCACTAGAAGACAGCGAAAGGAAAGTCAAAGTTTTAAATCTCGCGTTTAAGAACTCGTTCACGCAGGAAGGTCGTAAACACATACCGTCGTTTGACCGTCATATAGAATCCCCTGTGGACAACATAGGAAAAAGTACACCTGGCGTAGAGAAGCAACTGAAAGAACTGAGAACAAATAAATCGCCAGGACCGAATACAATCCCACCTCGTTTTTACAGAGAGTACTCAACATAAGTCGCCCCTTACGTAGCTTGCATTTATCACGAATCTATCGCCCGTCGCTAAGTCCCAAATGACGAAACAAGAGGTGATGATTCCCGCATACTCGTATAAGAAAGGTAAACGAACGGATACGCAAAATTACAGACCAATAACCTTAACATCGGTCTGCTGCAGAATGTGTGAACATATTCTCAGTTCGAATACAAAAAATTTCCTTCAGAAGGAAAAGCTTCTGCCCACAAATCAGCACGTATTTAGAAAGCAACGGTTGAGCCAAACTCTGCTTGCCCTTTTCTCACATGACATTCTCTCATGATAAACGGCAATACGGAGATTCCATATTGCTAGACATCCGGAATTCGTTTCACACGGTTTCCCGCTGCAGACTGGTAAGGAAGATACAGTCGTACAGAATAGGTTCCCAGCCAAATGAGTGTCTCGAAGATTTGTCAAGTAACAAAACCCAGTGCTTTCTCCTCGATGGCAAGTGTTCATCAGAGACAAGGGTATCGTCAGAAGTGCCCCTGGGAAGTGTGATAGGACCGCTTGTATTCTCTACATACATAAATAATCTGACGGTCAGGCGGAGCAGAATTCTATGGCAGCTTGCAGTTGATGCTGTGGTGTAGTCGTTGAGTGGCTGAAAGAGAGTATAAGATGACTGAGACAAAATTTTTTAGTTAGTATGATGAATGTCTGGTTGCTCTAAATATGTAAAAAATGTAAATTGATGCAGAGAAGTACGGTACGCAACCCTGTAATGTTAGAATACAACATTAGTAGCGTACTGCTTAACACAGAGACGTCGATGAAATATGCAGGCCTACCGTTGCAAAGCCATATGAAATGGAACGAGCGTTAAGGACGGTAATAGGGACCGCAAATGGCCCACTTCAGTTTATTGTGAGAATTTCAGGAAAGTGTAGTTTAATCGTAATGGAGACCGCTTATAGAATATTTTGCAGTGAACACATAGTGTTTAGTGGGGCGATCACTCTATTGTAGAAGTAATTCAAAAGCCAAGATCGCTTAAATAATGTTTACTGCAAGACCGGTTTCAACACACTAAAGGTGCCATTCTTTTCCATCAGATATATAAAACCGAAGTCACAAGATAACACTGTTTGGTACATCATGTGACTTCGGTTTTATATATCTGATGGAAAAGAATGACCATGAGAGCACCTGTTTTTTATTTTTTGTGACAATGATTTTATATCAGCTGGTCTGCCTCATGTATCTTTATATCCAAATGGTTTATAAACGTTAAGCTACATTCACATCCGATTATGACACCTTTAATGTGTTGAAACCGGTCATCGAGTAAACAGTATTTAAGCGATTTTGGCTTTTGAATTATTTCTGCTTATAAAATAGTAGAGCGACCTTTTCTCATGTATTAAGTTTTTACGACCCCCACCAGGTTGGATTAAAGGAAGACATTGAAGCATTTCAAAAGCGGGCTCTCAGATTTGTTGCCGTGTTGTTCTTAGCTAATACCCCGTGAACTCAAATGGGAATTTCTGGAGGAAAGACGACGATCTTTGGCGGAACGCTATTGAGATTATTTAGAGAACTGGTATTCGAAGCTGACTGCAGAACGATTCTGCTGCCGCCAACGCTCATTTCACGTAAGGACCACGAAGATAAGATACGAGATATTAGAGCTTGTACGAAGGCATATAGATAGTAGTTTTTCCCTCGCTCTGTTTGCGACTGCAACAAGAAGAGACATGACTAGTAGTGGTGCAAGGTGTCCTCCACCATGCACCGTACGAAGGCTTGCGGAGAATGTATGTTTTTGTACATCTAGATGTAGAAGACTATGTGCGAAAATCCACTTATCCCAGCAAGATCCGTAGAGTCTGCAGATATGTATATGTCTCTGTAGGGGTGTCACTTCGCTCAAGTGTTCCAACCCCCCGCTGGATCTGCGCCAGTTGCATAACCACGAGATTAAAGTTGTTAGAAAACGTCGAGAAAGAGACTTCTGCTTGGCCTCTTTGCCTTCAGCTTCTACTGTGTTCCTTTAATGCGATCGGTTTAACTGTTTAAAACACACTTTGACATTTAGTGAAGCAACGTTGAGGCGACAGCTTTCGTGTCACTTTCGCTAAGGCGGGCTCTCGCTGTAATTCAGGTAACACGTAGGTAGCGCGATAAGGCCGTTGGAGCGGCGGACAGGTGTTTGCTGGGAAGCGTTGGCCAGCATCTGATAGCCGACACGTAGGCAAGGCCGTGCCGAGCCCAGCGTCCCGTCAAACTTGCGCGTGGCACGCAACGCCTCTACACGGTACACCAGCTCTCTGCCGCCGTCATGCAGGCACCGACGGCTTTCACTCAGGACAGCCCACTATACTCAACAGGGAAGGCTATTTTTCGTTCAAAAATGTTCAAATGTTTGTGAAATCTTATGGGACTTAACTGCTAAGGTCATCAGTCCCTAAGCTTACACACTTCTGAACCTAAATTATCCTAAGGACAAACACACACACCCATGCCCGAGGGAGGACTCGAACCTCCGTCGGGACCAGCCGCACAGTCCATGACTGCAGCGCCTGAGAGCGCTCGGCTAATCCCGCGCGGCGCTATGTTTCGTGCTTGAAGCCATTTAGACCATTTTTCGACCGTTACTGTCTCAATAAATATGGAAAGATTTATTTATTTATTTTTTTTTAATGAGCGCTGTCAGTCACAAACTTTGTCAAATATTGTATTACTTATTTATTTAGCGACATGTTTCGAGGTGCCATTTAGCCTGAAGATGGGGTATTACCTCGAAAGATGGTGCTAAATAAATAAGTGATACAATAGTTGACAAAGTTTGTGACTGCTAGCGCTAATTTTTTTTAAAAAAAGAAAAGAAAACTTTACCTATTTCCGTGCTGTTCTGTACCTGACGAGGTGGTCAGTAGAGTCTGTTTGGGAGACACGCTAGACGTACTAATTTTGTGAACTCGGGGAAAACACGTTTCTTAAACTCCATGTTTGTTAACGTATTACTTTGAGTAATGAGAACTATCGTCGAAATTTGAAGCAGCCTCCTCGGACATTGACAACGGAAGCATTATGCAGGGTATTACCATGATGATGACACACTGATATTCTCAACCACGTAGCCGTCTCCAATAACGGACAGTTAACGTCTCTGTAATCATAATTACAATACACCTGATATAATCGTATCTATATTTATATCTATGTATGGTTAAAATGGCTCTGAGCACTATGCGACTTAACATCTGAGGTCATCAGTCGCCTAGAACTTACAACTACTTAAACCTAACTAACCTAAGGACATCACACACATTCACGCCCGAGGCACGATTCTAACCTGCTAACGTAGCGGTCGCTCGGCTCCAGACTGTAGCGCCTAGAACCGCACGGCCACTCCGGCCGGCTATCTATGTATGTACGTATTTGTATTCGTTATTTGTAAATGTGCATGTGAATGTGTCGCCTTGCTCATACCAGTCTGTCGTTAATAGGAAAGCTCAATTTCTGAAATATATTCATTCAGATCTCTTCTGTATTAATTTGAATCTGTGCAAATGAGAGTGTTACTTTAACTTGAGGTCACCTTGTGCGCTAAGGTGCTAAGTATTTCTGCCAGTACGTTGAATTATTTATCAAATACACTGAAGCGCCAAAGAAACTAGTATAGGCATGCGTATTCAAATACAGAGATATGTAAACAGGCAGAATCCGGCGCTGCAGTCGGCAGCGCCCTTGTGAAACAAGTGCCTGGTGCAGTTGTTAGATCGGTTACTGCTGCTAAAATGGGAGGTTATCAAGATTTATGTGAGTTTGAACGTGGTGATATAGTGTGCGCACGAGCGATGGGACACAGCATCTTCGAGGTAGTGATGAAGTAGGGACTTTCCCTTACGACCATCACGAGTGTACCGTAAATATCAAAACTCCGGTAAAACATCAAACCTACACCATCGCTGCGGATGGAAAAAGATCCTGCAACAACGGGACCAACGACGACTGAAGAGAATCGCTCAACTTGACTGAAATGCAAACCTTCCGCAAACTGCTGCAGATTTCAATGCTGGGCTATCAACAAGTGTCGGCGTAAGAACCATTTAACGAAACATCATCGATATGGGTTTTCGGAGCCGAAGGCCATATCGTGTACCAATGACTGCACGACACAAAGCCTTATGCCTCGCCTGGGCCTGTCAACATCGACATTGGACTGTTGATGACTGGAAACATGTTGCCTGGTCGGACGAGTTTCGATTCAAATTGTATCGAGCGGATGGACGTGTAAGGATATGGAGAGAACCTCATGAATCCATGGACCCTACATGTCCGCAGGGGAATGTTCAAGCTGGTGGAGGCTCTGTAATTGTGTGAGGGGTGTGCAGTTGGAATGGTATGGGACCCCTGACACGTCTAGATACGACTATGACAGGTGACACGTACGTAAGCATCCTGTCTGATCACCTGCGTCCATACACGTCTATTGTGCATTTCGACAGACTTGGGCACTTCCAGCAAGACAATGCGACGCCCCACACATTCAGAATTGCTTCAGAGTGGCTCCAGGAACATTTCTCGTGGCCAGGAACAACTTTTTAGGCAGTACTAGTCTGCTTTTTATGTCCTCCTTGCACCGTTCGTCATGAGTTATTTTGTTGGCTAGAGAGCACAAATCCTTAATTTCATCTACTTCGTGATCACCAAACCTGATCTCTCGCTGTTCTCATTTCTACTACTTCTTATTACGTTCATTCTTCTTCGATTTACTCTCTTTCCTTACCCCCGCCGGCCGCGGTGGCCGAGTGGTTCTAGGCGCTTCAGTCCGGAACCACGCGGTTGCTACCGTCGCGGGTTCGAATCCTGCCTCGGGATGGACGTGTGTGATGTCCTCAGGTTAGTTAGGTTTAAGTACTTCTAAGTTTAGGGGACTGATGTCCTCAGCTGTTAAGTCCCATAGTACTTAGAGCCATTTGAACCATTTTTTCCATATCCCGTGCTGATTAAACTGTTCATTCCATTCAGCAGACCCTGTAATTCTTCTTCTCTTTCACTCAGCACAGCAATGTCATCAGCAGATTTATTATCATAGATATCGTTGCACCTTGAATTTTAATTACACTCTTGGACCTTCCTTTGATTTCCGTCATTGCTTCTTCGATGTATAGATTGAACAGTGGGGGCGAAAGACTGCATCCCTGTCTAACACCTTTTTTAATCCTTGCACTTAGTTCTTCATCTTCCACTCTTATTGTTCCCTCTTTGTTCTTGTACGTATTGTATATCACCCGTTCAAATGGCTCAAATGGCTCTGAGTACTATGGGACTTAACATCTGAGATCACCAGTCCCCTAGAACTTAGAACTACCTAAACCTAACTAACCTAAGGACATCACACACATCCATGCCCGAGGCAGTATTCGAACCTGCGACCGTAGCGGTCGCGCGGTTTCAAACTGAAGCGCCTAGAACCGCACGGCCACCCTGGCCGGCGTGAGTGGTGGGGGGGGGGAGGGGGGAGGGGGGTCAATAAATGAGCATATGGAGTATTTTTAGTATTTTGGAGGTGACGACTGAGTGGCCATATAAAGTTCCAGGTCCGTCTCTGTTAAAAACCTACGTAAAACTAACTGTTAAATTATTTTCTGAAGGAAACACCTAAATACATCATATTTTTTTCCTTTCCTATACGATTATAGGTGTTAACTTCCGTCGACACTACTCATTTTTCAGCTTTTTCCATAGCTGTGTAGTCCTCTCCTGTGTATCTCCCTGTCTTCCTCCGTCCCCTTAATTTTTTGTACTCTCCGACGACGCTATAGTCGGAAGCGCTGTCGGAGATGCGTATCGAGCGTGTGGAGTGAAACACATGTGCCGCTATCGGAGCATCGCTTGTACGGCCCCAGGTGACGGCTCTGTGTCCACACACGACACATGGCGGGGCGCACGTGTCCGCCCGCGCCCAACACGCAGCACTCAACTTTACGACCCCTTCCGGTTTTAGCCTATCTCGCATTACCACCTTTGTCTTCCCCGCGGGGCTCCTCTGTTAACGTCTCCGTTCCTAATTCTCCTCACGTGTATATCACGATGGTTGCTGTGCTGACGCTGTGGGCGTATACACTATGTACTTGCCACACTCTTTACTAAACTAGGTCGGAAGAATGAAAAAACTACGTACCTACGAATGCACTGCATCTTAGTTTTCTCTGTTCGACTTAAGTAAAGAGGGTTATTATTATTATTTCTTTCTTTCCTTTATCAGACATTATGTCTGGTTAAAAATGGAAAGTGACGCGGACCTTGATCAAGCGTGACTTCCTTTTAACTGTACGCTATATGTTGCACTGCATTTAGGAGCTTTCGGGTAATTGAACATGTATCAATCATTACAGATTTCTGTAGTCGTATATATACGTTTGGATGTAGCTGTATTGCGTTGATGTAGTGGTGGATATTGTGTGGTAAGACTCCTGTAGTTGATAGTATAATTGGTATAATGTCAACTTTATCCTGATGCCACATGTCCTTGACTTCCTCAGCCAGTTGGATGTATTTTTCAATTTTTTCTCCTGTTTTCCTCTGTATATTTGTTGTATTGGGTATGGATATTTCGATTAGTTGCGTTAATTTCTTCTTTTTATTGGTCAGTATGATGTCAGGTTTGCTATGTGGTGTTATTTTATCTGTTATAATGGTTCTGTTCCAGTATAATTTGTATTCATCATTCTCCAGCACATTTTGTGGTGCATACTTGTTTGTGGGAACGTGTTGTTTTATTAGTTTATGTTGTATGGCGAGTTGTTGAATTATTTTTGCTACATTGTTATGTCTTCTGGGGTATTCTGTATTTGCTAGTATCGTACATCCGCATGTGATGTGATCTACTGTTTCTATTTGTTGTTTGCAAAGTCTGCATTTATCTGTTGCGGTATTGGGATCTTTAATAATATGCTTGCTGTAATATCTGATGTTTATTGTTTGATCCTGGATTGCAATCATGAATCCTTCCGCCTCACTGTATATATTATTATTATTATTATTCTTTCTTTCTTTTCTCAGACGTTATGTGTGGTCAAAAATGGAAAGTGACGCGGACCTTGATGAAGCGTGCCTTCCTTTTAACTGTACACTATATGTTATATTGCATTTAGGAACTTTCGGGTAATTGAACATGTATCAATAATTACGGATTTCTGTAGTTGTATATATAAGTTTGGATGTAGCTGTATTGCATTGATGTACTGGTGGATATTGTGTGGTATGACCCCTGTATTTGATAGTATAATTGGTATAATGTCAACTTTATCCTGATGCCACATGTCCTTGACTTCCTCAGCCAGTTGGATGTATTTTTCAATTTTTTCTCCTGTTTTCTTTTGTATATTTGTTGTATTGGGTATGGATATTTCGATTAGTTGTGTTAATTTCTTCTTTTTATTGGTGAGTATGATGTCAGGTTTGTTATGTGGTGTTATTTTATCTGTTATAATGGTTGTGTTCCAGTATAATTTGTATTCATCATTCTCCAGTACATTTTGTGGTGCATACTTGTTTGTGGGAAAGTGTTGTTTTATAAGTTTATGTTGTAAGGCAAGCTGTTGATGTATTATTTTTGCTACATTGTCATGTCTTCTGGGGTATTCTGTATTTGCTAGTATTGTACACCCGTTACTATTATTATTATTATTATTATTTTACACCTGATGCTTACGATGACAGGACAATAAGAAGCCATTTCTTCCGTCTAAAATGAATATATGGGATTCTAACACGGAACCTTGCGTTCTCCGCGCAATGCTGTTACTGGCTGAGTTATGGCTTGACTCCCGACTCACTCCCATAGCTTTGACGAAGCTGCCTGTATTGCTCACTCGGTAAGAGCTCTGTTTGCGAAGGGAAGTGTTCAGGATACGAGTTCCGGCATCATTGAAGCTGTGAGGAAGCGCCTGAACAGCTGATAAGGTGCCTGCTCGTTTAGAACTTGAAACTTGCAAGCCCTGATGTAGTGAAACTGTAACTTGTTACAAAAATTCGTGAAAAAATGTGTGTGAAATCTTATGGGACTTAACTGCTGAGGTCATCAGTCCCTAAGCTTACACACTACATAACCTAAATTATCCTAATGACAAACACACACACCCATGCCCGAGGGAGGACTCGAACCTCCGCCGGGACCAGCGGTACAGTTCATGACTGCAGCGCCTGAGACCGCTCGGTTAGTCCCGCGCGCAAAATTCGTGAACCACCAGTCAATGAAATGCTGACTGACTTTGAAAAGGGAAAATAATTTGAAAGAATAGTCCACACTAACATTAAGTTGTGCAACTTATGAATGGCAAGCATGGTAGGTCTAATTAAACATTAACGAATCTGAAAAATCACTCGTATCATCCTATCTAACACACATAATTGTGATAAACTTTTAGCCGACCAGTGTGCAACCTTGATGGGGGCAGCTTTCTGTAAACACAACACTTAAACAGGAAAATGACCAGCCGCTGCCAGTACTTCTCCAAGTTATTTGAATCAGTTCAATAGGCATGGACTATTAGGTAAAGATGATCACATGGACAGAATACTGCGTCCACCTTAGTTTTGTGGAACATGAACACACATACGCTATAGAATCTGCTCTAGCAATTATTAACTCAGCCACTGACCTTAAGACTTACCTTCTCAAATGAAGAACTTCCTTGCAGAAGACGGGGTATTTATTATTATAAACAGTGAAAACAATCTGAGAACTGAGTCATCTCATCATATTTACCATGGAAATGGAAATGAGCGTTTGGGGTCATTGGCCGGGAGGCCCCTTGCGGGACAGGTCCAGCCGCCTTTGTGCAAGTCTTACTACATTCGACGCTACATTGGGCGACCTGCGCATCGGATGTGGATGAAATGATGATGAAAACAACACAACACCCAGTCCCTAAGCGGAGAAAATCTCCGACCCAGCCGGGATTCGAACCCGGGCCCGTCACTACCATGGGTCACAGTTAGGTAGGCAAAGAACCTGCCAGGGTAGCCGAGAGCGCTCACAGTCTGCTTTAGGCGGTGGCGCGGCACGGACCTGCTGTCCCGGCCGCGGGCGCGCGTGGACGAGGAAGTGTTTACACCGCCGGTACTCGCGGGTGTTGTTGTCTGACTCGATCGCCATGGCACACAATTTTCGAAAGACTATGCTCCAATTTACGTTCGACAACGAATTTGCCAGACCCAAAGCTTTCGAAATAGAGCGTTTTTTGAGGGAAGAAGTTCGTTTACCTACTGCAGACATAATTGGAATACACCTGTCCATTGTAAGCAGTACAATGTACGTAAAGATGACCGATGAAGCTGCGTGTGAAAGAATTCTCTCTGCTGCTCAAAGAGGATTTAAATTTCGACACTCTGATGGCCATATCAGCGATGTAACAGTAGCTCCTTCAGGACTGGGTGTGAGGGTCATTCGGATCTTTGAATTGCCGTTTGAGGTGCCAGAATCGATGGTTACTGAATCGCTGCGACCATATGGAACGGTACTTAGTCATACGCCTGAACGCTGGGCACGTTTTAGCACCTATCCTGTGCTAAACGGCGTCCGACAGGTGCGGATCGCCCTTACTAAACATATCCCTTCTTATTTATACATTGGGGGATGTCGAGCTATTGTGATTTACGATGGCCAGCCACGCACCTGTTCTGGCTGCGGTGGAGAAGGACATTCCGCTCGGAATGCCTACAACGCCGCGTCGTGCAACTGCCACATGAAGCGTCACAGCGAGAAGTTCCCACGCAACTGCCGATGACGTACGTGTCGGTGGCCCGCCGGGAGGTGTTTCCAAATTCGGAGCGTGACAAGGACGTGTTCATGCAAGAGCAGATCGAGTTACGGGAGCATGGAGGTAACTCGGAGAATGTCCCTACACCCATGTCACGTCAGTTGAGGGAGGAACCTTCCGAAAACTCACATGTAGCACGCGGCGTGGAAGTAGAGGTCGAGACAGTGGCGCCGGCAACAGACCAACGAACGATCGACGAACACAGTGAGGCAGCAGAGGGCAGGGCACCCAAACAGCGATCGCCGAACCGTCGCAAAAAGCGTCGCCATAGTTCGGGTGACAAGTCCCCCCCCCCCCTAGCCTAGGGGACACGGAAGGTATCCTAGCCGAAGAACTGTCTGACGCGGAACACGTGCCTTTAGAGGACGCTGACAGGATTCCGTCAGATGGTGACCGGATGTCCTCCTGCCTTTCAGATGGTCCCTCTTCATTGACACCGCCTGAACCATCGCTGCCGACGAAGGAGTCAGGGACACCAATGTCCCGGCAGCCACGTCGAAATACATCAGAGGACGTTTCTCGGATGGATGACCACTGCGACTGGGCGGAACCAGTCGAAGACATACAGGAATTGCTACCCCCAAATGATGACCTCTCACTTACAGGATGCACACCACGGAACGACAACAACGGAGGGCAACCCGTTGGCGTGCACCCCTCTGAGCACGAATAGTGGACTAAAGCCCTTGGAGTTCTCAATGACATGACACGAGCGTGACAACCACAACGAACCAAGCATGTAAGGTGGGCACAGTGAACATTAACACCGCACGTTCGCTTGCAAAGATGCAACTTCTCCGGGACATGATTTACGCCACAGACGTTGATATTCTGCTGATGCAGGAAACCTGCAATGCTGCTTTTCCCGACGTGCATGGATACGACACTTACCTAGCACCGACTCCCGATGGAGGACGTGGCACAGCGATACTACTCCGGGAAGGGATTCCGATGTGTGACCTCGATTACCTTCCTTCGGCTCGAGGTTTGGCTATGACCGTGAACGGTATTCGAGTCGTCAACATCTATGCACCCTCCGGATCTGACAATCGACAGGCGCGTGCACACTTCTACTCGGAGGAGATTGCCCCCCTATTCCATGGGAGGTATGACCACATCTTGGTAGGGGGGGGGGGGATTTTAACTGTGTACTCACACCGAAGGATCAAATTCCTAATTTGAGCTCCTGCCACGCATTGAACACGATCTGCCGGGACATGGCCCTAATGGACACGTGGGAAAAGATCCATGGACAGCGAGAGGGCTACACGTATTTTACTGGCCGCTCGGCGAGCAGGCTGGATCGGATTTATGTTTCTGATGGATTACGAGATCACGTGTCGGCTGCTGAACGTGGCCCACAGCTTTTACGGATCACCTTGCATATTTTTGCACGTTAACCCTCCCACGGCAGCGGGTCTGGCGGAGTCGTAGTTCCTGTAAACTTAATTCATCCTTACTGGTGGATCTCGAATGTCGCCAGCGGATCGAAGAAACATGGCAGACTTGCACTCGCCGTCTGCCGCTGCACCGTACGGTTCTTTCATGGTGGCTGCAGTGTGCAAAACCGGCGATACGAAGAGCTCTCATAACGTATGGCAAGGAAAAAGCGAAATGGCTCCGAGATTTTTTTTTTTTTTGGTCATCAGTCTACTGACTGGTTTGATGCGGCCCGCCACGAATTCCTTTCCTGTGCTAACCTCTTCATCTCAGAGTAGCACTTGCAACCTACGTCCTCAATTACTTGCTTGACGTATTCCAATCTCTGTCTTCCTCTACAGTTTTTGCCCTCTACAGCTCCCTCTAGTATCACGGAAGTCATTCCCTCATGTCTTAGCAGATGTCCTATCAGTGTTTTCCACATATTCCTTTCCTCTCCGATTCTGCGTAGAACCTCCTCGTTCCTTACCTTATCAGTCCACCTAATTTTCAACATTCGTCTATAGCACCACCCCCTTGGCTCCGAAATACACTTGATTATTACTACATGGTGCTCCGCGACCTGTCCTCCAGGGCCCCATCGCCCGAGCGTCAAGCGGAAGTCCATCGCATTCAGGCCTGCATTTTATAGATCACGAGACGTCGACTGGAGGGACTTTCGATCCGTGCTCGGTGCTTGGACAACGTCGATAGAGAACGTATTAGCATGCATCATGTGTCCAAGGGACAAGCGCGTAATCGCCTATCCCTAATCACAGTGCTCCATGATGACGATGGTCGGCCCTTGACTTCACAACAGGACATTGCTGCTGAGTTTCTGGAGCATTACCGCCTCCTTTTCACTGGGACGCCGACGGACAATCGGACAGGAGAAGAAATTTTGCGACAGATGCAAACGGAGGTGAATGGTCCGGATGCAGAGGCGCTATTGGAACCCCCAACGGAAGATGACATCCGGGGCGCACTCGCGAAGGGTGCGGTGCATAAATCCCCTGGGCCAGATGGGCTGACACTCGAATTTTATCGCGCATTTGCGGATTTAATGATGTCCCAGTTGGTATCGATGTATTATGAGTTATTGAGCCCTGACACGGACGTTCCGTCGCAGTTCTTGGCGGGACTGCTTATACCAATACCGAAATCGACTGCGAGTGTCAGTGCCCATCAATTTAGACCGCTCACGATGCTCAATACTGACTATAAGATCTTTGCGCGAATGTTGGCGGCAAGGCTCAAGATTGTAATATCCAAGACAATACCACCAAATGGTTCAAATGGCTCTGAGCACTATGGGACTTAACTTCTAAGGTCATCAGTCCCCTAGAACTTAGAACTACTTAAACCTAACTAACCTAAGGACATCACATACATCCATGCCCGAGGCAGGATTCGAACCTGCGACCGTAGCGGTCGCGCGGTTCCAGACTGTAGCGCCTTTAACCGCTTGGCCACCACGGCCGGCCCAATACCACCAGACCAGGCTTGTCCAAGGGTTCGGAGCAACATACATTCTATCCTCGGCGAATACCGTGACGTAATTTCCCTGACGGAAGCTTGTCGCATGCGAGCGGCGTTCGTATCGGTGGATTTTGATCGTGCCTTTGACAGGATCAACCATGATTTCCTTGACTTGACCATGCGACGCATGGTGATACCACAGGATTTTATTACCGTCCTCATGCGCCTCCTTCGCGGCGCTTCTTCGACGGTGAGAGTCAATGGCAGGGAGGTAGGAACGATTCCTGTTTGCAGCTCAGTTAGGCAAGGATGTCCCTTGTCGATGATATTGTTTACAATAGCTCTCGAACCATTGATGCAGACTCTTAGACGGACTCTAACAGGCGTCCGACTCCGTGCGAGCTCCTTCACGTGTCGTGCATATGCCGACGACTTGATGATACTCGTCCGGTCAGAGAACGAAGTAAGTAAGGTGGTTACCCTTCTTAATACGTACGGAGTAGCTGCGGGAAGCAGGGTCAACATGAATGAAACCAAGATCATGCACGTCGGTCGAGGGCTGGACTCTCCGCACAGTCCGTTTACGACGGTGGACATCTTGCGATGCTTAGGTGTATTGTTCACCCGATCACTACGGCAATCAGCGGCGGCGAGCTATCGACGTCTCCTCCAACACGTCCGACTGCACATACGCAACAATTCACTCCGAACGCACAACCTGCTCCAAAGGGTGGACTACACTAATGTTCACCTGGCCTCGCGACTGCCGCACCGGGCACAGGTACTGCCAATCACACATGGTATTGCTGACAGATTAATGGCGGCCTTTGGATACTATGTCAGCCAAGGAATGTTGTTTAAGATCAAATACGAGACTTTAACTCTCCCACACCATTCTGGAGGCCTTAACCTCACGGATGTGCGGCACAAGGCTCTAGCTATACCTGCGAGCGACGCTACGCACTTGGAACCAACGGCAACACGCCATCACGTCGGCCATCCTGGATGTGCTTCTTCCGACGTCCTTTGAACCACCGATGGCGGTCGGCACAATCCCGCCCTCTTTTTCTCACGTCGCTCGATTTTTTGTTGATTTTAGTTATGTCCAGTTACAGATACCTTCTACAAAAATCCCCACTACACGTGAGATATATCGATACTTGCGGCGTCATCATGGCAGCAATGTTGTCGAACTGAAATACCCAACGCGAGACTGGCGACAGATTTGGCGAGCTGTCCATACACCTCTCCTCACCACAGCAGCGCGATCGTCATGGTGTACACTAACCAACCGCAAGACAGTCAACCGCCAACGATTGTACGACATTCGCATGGTGGATTCCCCGCTCTGCCTTATACGTGGCATGCAGGACACCGACGAACACTCTCTGCAGTGCGGTGAGGCAAAGGATGTTTGGCGGCTGACGCAACGCATCATGGCCCTCCTCCGACGCACCGACGAATCCACGATCACGACGGACGCTTTATTTTTCCCTGACTCTGTCTTTTTTCCCTCACAAAAAACATCGGCAACCCGATGGATTGGAGGACACGCATCGCACTACGTGCTCTCGCGGACCTTGATATCGGGCATGGACTATTGGCATTATCTACTAGAACAACACGAAATCATCCGACGCCACTCTAAATATAAAACCCATTTTGCGAACTTTCTAGGCATCATGTTTCATAACCCCCCGAAGCGGTGGGGAGTCCTAGGTTTACGTTGTTTCGAGGGATAGGATGTACTCCCAGTGAAGTGACGACGATGTCACTTCGGCCCTATATTTCTTTCCCTTCTTTTTTATATATGATTTTTCTTTTGGGACATTAAAATTAAATGAATAAATAAAATATTATTGTTACTACAAAAAAAGCACTAATGCGCTGCTTCATGGACTCGGGTTGGCGCGCCAGCCACGGATCGAATCCGGCCGGCAGATTAACGACGAGGGCCGGTATGCCGGCCAGCTTGGATGTGGTTTTTAGGCGGTTTTCCACATCCCGCTTAGTGAATACCGGGCTGGTCCGCAAGTTCCGCCTCAGTTACACGACTCGCAGACATCTGAAAACTTTCGCACTATTTCATGACTTACATTAGACGGAGACAGCTGTGGTACCTTACTTCCGTCCCGGGGGGTTCGGGGTAGCGTCAGGAAGGGCATCCGGTCACCCTCTGCAATTAACACTGACAAATCCGTACTAACAAAGCCGACCCCGCGTTGGAGCGGGCCAAAGGCCCCAAGAAAGAAAGAAAGAAAGAACAGGTAGGTAGGCAAAGATGTTACGTAACAACATGCGAATACAGAATGCCGACGGCAGACAAAGCACGCATCAAAACATACATAAATATTCAATAAATGAATGAGGAAAATGAAATGAGAAACAACGAATTTAATTAAACTGTATATTAATTTCAAATAAAAAATGAAGGAGACGATCCACTTGGCATTTTTTAGATACACCTGCAACGTATCCCAATAATCACAAACACACAAATGTGTTTTCACGACTTCACGAAATGCATACAGTGACCTAAACTGAAAGGGCGAATGACAAAATTGAATATATAATGCTTCGAACTGAGTGATCAGAACACGATCCCATAATCAGCTTCAAGCTTGCTGCAAGCACAAAGACTTGGAAATTTTGTAAAACAATTTGCCTGAGAATCAGCTCACCTTCAGAATTCATAGCAAGTTTAATACGCAAAATTATTGGGAACTAGCGGTTGGATACATATATCACACGAATGAATTGACGAAAACCTTTCCTATGAGCAACCACTTCGAATAAATGTAACATTTTCACCGACAGCTGCAAACATGCAGTGCCGCATCTGACCTATGACCGTCCATAACAAGTGTCCCGCGACAAGTGTGTTTCAAAGCCATCCGCAAGCATGCATCTACATCTACATCTACATGACTACTCTGCAATTCACATTTAAGTGCTTGGCAGAGGGTTCGTCGAACCACAATCATACTATCTCTCTACCATTCCACTCCCGACCAGCACGCGGGAAAAACGAACACCTAAACCTTTCTGTTCGAGCTCTGATTTCTCTTATTTTATTCTGATGATCATTCCTACCTATGTAGGTTGGGCTCAACAAAATATTTTCGCATTCGGAAGAGAAAGTTGGTGACTGAAATTTCGTAAATAGATCTCGCGCGACGAAAAAAGTCTTTGCTGTAAAGACTTCCATCCCAATTCGCGTATCATATCTGCCACACACTCTTCCCTACTACGTGATAATACAAAACGAGCTGCCCTTTTTTGCACCCTTTCGATGTCCTCCGTCAATCCCACCTGGTAAGGATCCCACACCGCGCACCAATATTCTAACAGAGGACGAACGAGTGTAGTGTAAGCTGTCTCTTTAGTGCACTTTCAACGGCCAGTGTAATGACTGACTGAAAGCGCCCGGAAATGTCACAGATGACCATGCTTCTCCAGAAAAATATGACAGAGACAAAGCTCATATAATCTACACTGTATGTACTGATTCTGGTTACAGAGCATCTTTTCAATGCAACAGTTAAGATCAGTTCGCGATTTACTGAAAGCAAATTACTGAGAAATTGAAATTGCTCTTTTAACATGCAACTGTCAACTTCAATCTCTCCACTCAGTGTCACTACATTTTACCTTCTTTATTTAGGAAAAAGAGTCTCTGTGTGTGGAACCAGAAAAAACCGGCTATATCTTTGGCAATGCTGTCGCCCTTGATTACCCTTCGCCGACAGCCAAAGCCTTACCACTTTAGCAACACCGGTTCCACCAGATCACCGAAGTTAAGCAACGTTGCCTCGGTTAGTCCTTGGATGGATGATCTACGGGGAACACCGGGTGCCTTTGACTGACGGACGAGCAAATCGCCGAAATAGCTTCCAACTGAAAAACTTGCAACAGGTCCGTGCTCCACACGACGTTGTTACTGAGACTTCAAACTATGAATGAACTTCCGCTGTGGCTAAGCCATGTCTCCGCAGTATCCTTTCTTTCAGGAGTGCTAGTTCTGCAAGGTTCGCAGGAGAGCTTCTGTAAAGTTTGGAAGGTAGGAGACGGATACTGGCAGAAGTAAAGCTGTGAGTACTAGGTGTGAGTCGTGCTTCGATAGCTCAGTTGGTAGAGCACTTGCCCGCGAAAGGCAAAGGTCCCGAGTTCGAGTCTCGGTCGGGGACACAGTTTTAATCTGCCAGGAAGTTTCATATCAGCGCACACTCCGCTGCATAGTGAAAATCTCATTCATGAATGAAATAACCTCACTAAAACAATTTCTGCTATTCTTACGAGCTCTTCTGCTACAAAATGTTTTACTGTATCAATTACAAGAGCGATAGAATGAGGCTCGTCGTGGGATGTTCAAAAAGTGATTTCATCCTTGATGTAATAGCTTATTTTCGCTGTATCTGCACAGAAATGAGATCCGTCCCCGTTGCTACACCTAGCGCGGTAGCCCTAAGGGACCGAATCTACAGATACGCGATTTGAATCTTCCGTGTGAAACAGATTTTTGACAGAATTTTGCCCGAAGGAGGAGGAACGCTGTGTGTTATTCTTGATCATAAAATCGAGAACAAAATTTAAGGAATACATTACTCACCTTTTCTGATAGGATAATGGCAGAAGTGTTGAGTGTCCGATCTATTGTGTCAGTAAGTTAGCTTCGTTGGCCACGATCCTTTATCGACTGTTCTGCATGGAATATCTTCCTATACATCCTTTCATTCTCCGATCATCCATACAAGATATTACTGCAAAACAGAAACGACATTCATTTATGACGTACAAACAAATGGCTAAAACTCACGGGAAGCATTGCCCCACTTAAAGACGTGGCGTGTATGACGCCCGAATGTTGCTTTTAGGTGCAGAGCATGGCGTGCGTGTATACATGGTTTCCGAGCGATCCAGTTACAGACAGGTGCGCACTGAACATGACAGAAGGTTGCAAGTTAACCGACTTAAAACTCGGAATGGGTCATGGGTCAAGGCACTTCGGAGATTACGACAGAATTCACGTCAATGCGGATAACACTATGTACATACATCTTCCGTACAACTTGTACATGGTTTCCACACGCGTAAATCACCACACAGGACGACAGCAAGTGTTTCACGAATGGATGATCCGCCACCTCCGCAAAGCTGTACAGGTTATCGATGGTCCACAACGACTCGGTGTCAACCCTCCATTTTCCATATAGTCCCATCAGCAGAGTACAAGAAACAGGTCCCTACCAGATATATTTCCCTACAGGGTGATTCAAAGTGTTACTCACAGACTGAAGAAGCTAACAGAGGAGTCGAAATACTACACGTTTCAAAAGGGAAATTGTGGTATTGGAAGTACGAGGGCTATTCCGAAAGTAAGGTCCGATCGGTCACGAAATGGAAACGACTATGAAAATCCGATAAAGCTTTGCACAGATGTGTTGGGTAGTGTCTCTAGTATAACCCCAGTTAACATCACGTCGCTCTTCTCATTTCTGAGCTCGCAGTGAGTGCGTAAAGATGTCTAGAAAATAGCGTCTGCCGCCAAGTACGGGGGCCTGGTGAGAAATTTCCCCTGAAGCTATGCAGCTAACATTACATAACTGTCGTGCTGTTTCGTCTTCAAGACAATTCTCAGCCGCATTCTGCAGGGGCAATGAAGATGCTCCTGCATCGTTTTCAAATGGAAATGTGAGATTACCCACAATACAGCCCGTAATTGTCTCCCTCTGAGTTTCAGCTCAGGTCACATGAACCGCTGGTTATGAAGACAACATTTCGGCTCAAGACAACGAGCCGTAGGCCAGCGTAGAGAATTGGCGGAGAGCACTGGCGGCTGCCTTCTATAGCGAGGGTATGGGAAAGTTGGTACAACGCTACGATACACGTCTAAGTCGGGTCGGCGACTATGGAGATAAGTAGCTGCAAGGTGTATCTAACTGTTGCAAATAAAACATTTTTGATTTTTACCGTGGTTTCCATTTCGCGACCTATCGGACCTTACTTTCGGAATAGCCCTCGTATCTCTGACCCGGTGGAAGCTTTGGAAAGTCCAGAACAACAAGGACAATGAATGGACGCGTCTTAAGTTGAGCAAAGGTAATGTACTGTCTAACCAACAATATTGAACATAGCTCAAAGTGGCGTCCGTCAAATTTAATACAGGCATAACATCTTTACAGAATATTCTGGTACATTCTACCAAATACACTACACGTCAGACAAATCTCATCAGACGCTGGAAACATCCTGTCGAGAAGTGTTTCCTCGTCTGGAACTGGCGTCACGTACACGATGCTTTTGATATGCCCCCGTACGCAGTTGTACACACACACACACACACACACACAGGAACAGGACATTATCTTTCCTGAACTTGCGGCACGTGTGTACTGATTGGGTTAGGTTTTTTATTTTATCCTTATGGGAACGAGGACGTGGTTGAAGGCATATTTCTCCGTATAACATCCCGAAAACAGTTACAATCTCAAACAAGCTCAGGAAGCGGAACTGTTTATTCGTATCGACGCAACAGTCCGTTCGTGACGTTATCAGACCGCTGCCCAAAATGACAAATGTCGTAACATACATAGGTTACTTACGTAAAGTTAACTGCGAGAAGGCAATTGTCAAAGTTTACGGCAGATATGCTCAATTCAAAATTAAACACGCTCCACCCTTTGACACGTATGCCATGCCAGGAACATCAGACTGATCGGCCCAGTGGCTAACATTGCTGCCAGGAAAACAAGTTGCTTAGCCTGTCGGGCGCGGACCGTGACATGAGCCCATTTGGGACATTATAACAGAAATATTGTGTGTGTATTGTGTAGTGAACCAGGGACCTAGAAATGTCCCGCCGTAGCCCACAGTGGTTCACAACTCCACAACACGCCACAGCAGTCCACCCACCGCACTGCTGCCCCACACCGAACCCTGGGTTATTGTACGGCCCGGGCCCCAGTGGATACCCCCCCCCCCCCCGCCCCTGGTTGTCTGATACCAGACGAGTGTACAGTGTACCCCAAATGTTTGCGTGATAGAGTAATTAAGGTGTACGCGTACGTGGGGACAGTGTCTGCGCAGCAGTCGCCGACATAGTGTAAATGAGGCAGAAAAAGGGGAACCAGCCCGCATTCGCCGAGGCAAATGGAAAACCGCCTTAAAACCCACCCACAGGCTGGCCGGCACACCGGACCTCGACATTAATCCGCAGATTCGTTCCGGGGACCGGCTCGCCTTCCCGCTCGAGAAGCAGCACGTCAAACCGCGTGGCTAGCCGGGTGTGCTATAACAGAAATACCTGAATTAAATACCAGTTAATTATAAAAACAAAATACAAAGGAAGGGGGCTTAATGTATTTTTGAACATACAAAGCAATCAAGCAAATGTAGTATAACTAAGAGGCATCTATTTACAGAATTTTCCTTTACGTAAAGCAAACAATATTATGGGATATTTATACAAACAGCTGTACAGTCCAAACAATACGTGCACGAAGGTAACTTTAGTAGTACACATCAGTGAGATGCGAAGAAAAAGATGTTTTGAAACTAGAGGCAGGAAAACATAGTAAAAAATAAAGCAATCAAAATACAGTGGATTAAAGTCAATGAAAAAGAAATTGTTACGAAATTGTAACTGTTTATTGAGGATGAGACCATCGTTGTTAGAAATACGCTTGAAAATCTCCAACTCTTAGAGTGCTTCGAGCCTGTGACCTTCCTTTTCCTATGTAAAATGGAAATTCCTTGCCGGCCGCGGTGGTCTAGCGGTTCTAGGCGCGCAGTCCGGAACCGCGCGACTGCTGCGGTCGCAGGTTCGAATCCTGCCTTGGGCATGGATGTGTGTGATGTCCTTAGGTTAGTTAGGTTTAAGAAGTTCTACGTTCTAGGGGACTGATGACCACAGATGTTAAGTCCCATAGTGCTCAGAACCATTTGAACCATATTTTTTTTTTTAAATTCCTTCAACAGTTTTCGATTTGTAACCGGAAATTAACAGACGATCAGCAAGAGTGGAATTATGTACATTAGTCGCTCTTATTCCCAATAAATGTTCCTTGTAACTGAAAGATCTTCCAGTTTGCCAATATAATAAACGGGACATATATCACGTAAGTGATTATAGAAACTCTTGAACTGTGTATAGAAGCAACTATAGACTTGAGATTGTGAATAAAACCTTTTAGCAAGATGTTGTTAGTGGAAAAGGTAACTTTGCATCCATATTTTTTTAACTAGAAGACGATGAATCCTATGAGAAATAGGACCTAAAAATGGAATCGAAAAAAACTTTTTTTTTTATTCTCGTTACTGTCAGAAACAGTACTGATGCCTAAAGTGGTCACTTTAGCGTCAGTTTTAACTTTGAAGATCTTTTCAACTAACAGTCGTTATTAACTGCAATAGTTTTTATTAAATTCATCCCTTCGCCGGCCTCTCTGGCCAGGCGGTTTTAGGCACTTCAGTCCGGAACCGCGCGATTGCTATGGTCACAGGTTCGAATCCTGCCTCGGGCATGGATGAGTGTGATGTCCTTAGGTTAGTTAGGTTTAAGTAGTTCTAAGTTCTAGGAGACTAATGACGACAGATGTTAAGTCCCATAGTGCTCAGAGCCATTTGAACCATTTTTTTCATCTCTTCATTAAGCTTGTCAGGTGACAAAGAAACTACACTATGAATGGCTGAAGGGAAAAATGCTTAAAATGCTTTTTTAGGGGAATGAGAATGTACTGAACTAGCGGGCACAATTGGATCTGTATTGGTGGCTTTTCGAAAACTACCGAAGGAAAGTCTATCATTGCCAATAGCTACACTAAGATCCAAGTAATGAAGCTGACAAACGTTATTTTCTAATTCACAAGTGAAGCTGATTTTTTTTCACGAAGGCTATTAAAAATTGCAAACAAATTCTCATTTCCTTCCGAGGAACCACTTCATAAGATCAAAATGTCGTCAGCGTACTGAGAATATGATAAAACACCCCACACAACTGGTCTCAGATATTCTTTAATGCACAAACCGGGAGATTACTCATTACAAATTGCGAGACCTAAGTAGCCACCAATGTCAACAGCGGACTCCGAGGAACGAAATTTCCGCTACAATTTTCTGGAAGAGGCGCGCTTAGCCGCGCATCTGCTGCTCCGCTGCGTGCTCCATCATCGTTATATTACAGCTTAGCAACTTAGCAAAAGCGGCGACGGTTTTTCAGCAGCGGGGCCGGCGTTCCGCCAGTTTTACAGTACATGTTAATCCCGGCTCTCGAGACTCCGCCGCCTATTATGCGGCAGCGGCGAGGCCAGAAGCGGTGCTCCGCCAGGCGGAACGCGGATCAGAAGCGGTGCGCGGTCCGCATAAATCTCCCGGCGACCAGGTCTGCGCTTTTTACGCCCCGCCCGGCCGGCCGGACAATAATTTGGGTGGCGCAGGGGCAATTTCTCAGCGCACCTAACGAGCCGGCGCGAGCATCGATCTCCGCGGCCACCTGCCACGGCGACACTCTGCCCATTCACGCCGCGAGCCCGTGATGGATGTCGCGCTGTCGCTACTAATTGCTAACAGGGGGCACACAGCTGCCGGCCCGGCGGCCTCTCTCAAAGACGCGCTCGCCGACTCCATCCCCTTCATCGCCAGTCGTATTAAAAGCTCTTCGAGAACAATGACCCTTCTTCACAGCTGCTCAAGTTCCGGGGGAATTTTATGTCGTTGTTGTGGTCTTCAGTCCGAAGGCTGGTTAGATGCAGTTACGTACGCTAGTCTGTCCTTTGCTAGCCTCTTCACGCCTAAATATCTACTGCGACCTGCATCAACTTGGACTCCCTGCACAGTCTTTAATCCGTCCCCCCTCCCCCCTAAAATATCTTCCATTAATAAATTCACTACTCCTTGTTGTCTCAGTAAGTGTCCTATCAACCGACCCTTCTCGTAGTCCTGAGATCTTCCTATAGTTTATTTAAAATGGAATTAACACAAGTCTCACTACTAAACTATATTCTCAAATGCTTAACTTCTATGGATATACACTGACGGGAAAAAAAATCACAACACCAAGCAGGAGCTGTGCGACATAAACGGAAACTGGTAGGCGTGTTTTTACATCTGATAGATTGATTAGACGGGTAGATCTCATAACTAATGAGGAGGTATTGAAGGAGGGATCGGCTGGTAGGATATGTTCTGAGGCATCAGGGGATCACCAATTTAGTACTGGAGGGCAGCGTGGAGGGTAAAAATCGTAGAGGGATACCAAGAGATGAATACACTAAGCAGATTCAGAAGGATGTAGGATGCAGTAGGTACTGGGAGATGAAGAAGCTTGCACAGGATAGAGTAGCATGGAGAGCTGTATCAAAGCAGTCTCAGGACTGAAGGCCACAACAACAACAGATTGGTTGGTTGATATGGGGTAAGGGAGTAAACAGCGAGATCATCGGTCCCTTCGGATAGGGAAGGATCGGAAAGGAAGTCTGCCGTGCCCTTTGAAAGGAACCATCCCGGCATTCCCCTGAACCGATTTGGGGAAATCACAGAAAACATAAATCAGGATGAAATTAGAATTATATATTAATACCTTCAGCTGCTGACGGGCGTTGATATATATCAACGGGGACAGTTGAAAATGTGTCCCCCGAGCGGGCCTCGAACCCGGGATCTCCTACTTACATGGCAGACGCACTATCCATCTGAGCCACCGAGGGCACGGAGGACAGTGTGACTGCAGGGACTATATCGCGCACGCCTCACAAGAGACGCACATGTCCACACACTATATTCGTAGTGTCCCTACCCAACACACTCACTACTCGTGGAAGATATTCTTACCAAGTCCCGTAAGAGTTCGGGTAATATGTGTTCATCCGCACAGAAGAAGAGGGTCATGGCCGGAGATCCCGGGTTCGAGTCCCGATCGGGGCACACATTTTCACCTGCCCCCGTTGATATGTATCAACTCCCGTCAGCAGCTGAAGGTGTTATAATTCTAATTTCGTTCTAAACGGCTGCAGGTCATCAATGGTGTATGTTCTTTCAGACATGTCAGAATCAACAGACACCATATCCATATAAGTATAAATCAAGGTGGTCGAACGCGGGTTTGAACCGTCGTCCTCTTGAATGCAAGTCCAGTGTGCTAACCACTACCTACGACGCTCGGTAAACTACATCTGAAAGATGCAATCCATTAAAATTTCGCGCCCGTCGCATAAGACCGGCCCTTGTCGCGTAAAATGGCTTGGAGAAACTGGGTATTCCTTCTGTGGTACTGTAGAATGACTTAGCACGAACGTAGCCACTGTACATGAGTGTCACGAGAATGTACGGTCACGCGAAGACCGGGCTCCGTCAGGGCCTGGCGTTTTGTTGGGAGCACTACGCAGCATAGTCTGTCTTAGTTCTTCCAAAGTCATCTCCGACAGGAGCGTAGCATCATCTTGTGGGTTCTGAGAGACGGGTAGGTCAGATAGGACTTCTCTGACTCCTACATCCATGTTGTACTCTCGTTCGTAGAGAAGTGAACACTCGGACGATGTCCATTTGCGTTTCACCTCTTCATCCATCCTCCGCCTCGACCTCCGTAATGAGCTGCCTCTTGCGTCTTCTCCTGTCTTGAATGATATGATGGAGGAAAGGTCGTTCTCCACTAATATCAACAGCTGTCCTAGCCCGCACCCGCACACCCGCAGGACGTACAGCGCTAATACGTAGCAACTGTGCCTCGACGTGGTGTTCTGCCGGTTGCACAGCCAGTTCGCGGAGCGCAGTGTAGTAGAAATCAGTGGTCACGGTATACTCTATCTCGTCCATAGCTGGCTAATGTTCGGCACAAGGCTGGCTTCACACACCGTAACCAGCACTGAAGTACGGAACCGTAGGCGGGTAATTTCCGGTGACATTTGCTCCATGTGGACTCAGCATCGCATCTGCAATTTACCTCATCAAGAAGAGCCACACTGAGGCGCCACGGACCTCTACTTCGTCGGACGCGACGGCGGGGGATGGTGAGAGTACACACACTTGCTAGGTGATCCGTCAATGCTGCCGGCCACATCTCAGTGTCGACAACTGCCGACTGCAGGACGCGTGAGACGTAGACTCGATCCAAACGGCTCGCGGAATGAGTAGTAAAGTAGATGTATGCCTTTCGGTCGCCGTGTTGTATGACCCAAGTGTCCAACAATGCCAAGTCCTCTACAAGTGCCTGAAGTGCTGGGCAGGTGGTATAGTGCCGCCCCTGGTCGGATGGTCGGAGCTCACAACTGAAATCTCCGCCTACTACCAAGTTTCTATCCTTCTGTCGGTGTCGGAAGGAGCATACAGATTAACCAGACGAACAGTACGAACCGTGAGTGCGACCTCCCGGGCCGACGGTAAATAGGATACATCAGTTGCCATAATCCATTCCCTCAACAGAATTGCCATACCGCCCTCATCTGAAGGCATAGTTAGGTGTCATATTCGTAGGTACTGATAGTTCTGATCAGACTTCTTGTGGGAAAACAGAGATCCGCAGCGCGTAACGTATCTTGCACCATACGGGTTTTGACAGCAGAAGAACCGCCGTTGCCGGCCGCGGTGGTCTAGCGGTTCTAGGCGCTCAGTCCGGAACCGCACGACTGCTACGGTCGCAGGTTCGAATCCTGCCTCGGGCATGGATGTGTGTGATGTCCTTAGGTTAGTTAGGTTTAATTAGTTCTAAGTTCTAGGCGACTGATGACCTCAGAAGTTAAGTCGCATAGTGCTCAGCACCATTTGAACCATTTTTGAAGTACCGCCGTTGACATTGGTGGTGGCGAGGCGGTATGCCTGTTCCATCAAGTCGCGAGGGGTGTCCTTGGTATTACAGGTAGGCAGTGGTCGTGGTGAGAAGCGCCGTTAGGGCGTAGAGATAGGAAGCGACGGGTGTGGCTCATGCCGGCAACGTAGACGCTGCCAACGCCATCGGTGTATCGTCAGGGTCCTGAAACGCATCCTGCATCTCCTCCATCTCCTGCGCCCAGTCTCCCAGGGACGACGATACCACTGGATCTCGAGAGGCAGACGTAGTCGTGGGTGCATCCCCGTGGTCGGAGCTTCGATGATCTCCCGCGACCCCCCAGTGCGCAGACCCACCGGTAGCGGGAGAAGATGTCAAACCGTGTGGTACGTTAGTATCGCCCGTGTCAGATTGGTTCATCAGCTGACGCACCTCATCATCCATCGTCGCCGTCTCGGACAGTTCTGTTGCGTTGGTTGTTATGCGCCGTTTCTTATGGCGCTTTTCTGTTTACGCTGTCTCGCCTCTGTTTCCGGCGTAGGGCATGGGGAGGGAACTGCATCCTGTTCTTCAACTTCCACCGTACCGTTGCCTTGTCGTAGCGGTGCACCTGGGATCGACGAGAGGGCAACAGAAGCATCGGCGCTGGAAGACGCTGGGGCTGCTGAGGAACTATTGCAGGGACCTCAAAGGCTTGCACCAATACAGAAGGGTCTTCATAGACAGTTGGAACCTCCCGTCTCGCCGCCGCAACATACGTAATCGGCATAGAGGTCGCTATCGACAGTTGAATCTGATCGGCTGTTGGCGTCTGTACGAGATGGCGTTGCAGGCTTTCGGTATGCATGTGTCCTACCTGTCCACATCCAGAGCAGGTCCTCTGCTGACCGTCGTAAATAATTATCGCCCTGCAACCAGCGATCGTTTGATACGGAGATGTATGGCGGTGCAATTCAATACGGACCTGTCGCACCCCGCTGAGGACAGGGTAAGTATCGAAGGTCTTCCATTTCTTGGCCGTATGGCTAAGGACTGTGCCATAGGGTCGAAGAGCAAGGGTGACCAAATTCGCTGGAACTTCAGATGGTAGCTCAAACACGCGCACATTTTGTATTCCCAATCCAACACGTTCAAGCTTTACCACGCCCACGTGTCCGCCAGAGTGGCAGAACCGATAAACTTCCGTCGATTGTCTGAGAAGTTTGTCACAGGCCTCATCGTCAGTGAACTTAAGATATACAACGCTGGAGACGACAGATAAGTGGACACCTAGCAGATCGTTCGGGTCAACATGTATTATGTAGCGTAAAAATCTCTCTACTTCGTGGGCCTTGGGTCTAGAGTATATAGTGTCGAACTGCAGCTTGATCGTGGCTTTCCGATACGAAAGAGCCATCGGATGTCAGGAACGTAACTGTAACACTTAATACGAGCGCGGTGGCGCGATAGACAACAACACACCCGGAAATGCGACACGGAGCGGCCAGGACGTACCGCACCGCTCCACAGCCTAAGGGCGACGGTCCACTCAGCTATCGAGGCGGACTCTAAGAATGACATGCTATGTTCTGTTCGGTGGGAACTCTTCAGTCCAATCACACAGCTGGTCTGATATTCCGAGCACTCGTATTTCGTTCATTACGCAGCAGTGCGGAAATTTAACACCTAAGCTGGAAGTCAAGAAACCCAGTACCATTGAGTCTCGTGGAGGAACACAGCCAGCTCAGTTTCACACAATAGTTCCTTATTGAATCTACACTCCTGGAAATGGAAAAAAGAACACATTGACACCGGTGTGTCAGACCCACCATACTTGCTCCGGACACTGCGAGAGGGCTGTACAAGCAATGATCACACGCACGGCACAGCGGACACACCAGGACCCGCGGTGTTGGCCGTCGAATGGCGCTAGCTGCGCAGCATTTGTGCACCGCCGCCGTCAGTGTCAGCCAGTTTGCCGTGGCATACGGAGCTCCATCGCAGTCTTTAACACTGGTACCATGCCGCGACAGCGTGGACGTGAACCGTATGTGCAGTTGACGGACTTTGAGCGAGGGCGTATAGTGGGCATGCGGGAGGCCGGGTGGACGTACCGCCGAATTGCTCAACACGTGGGGCGTGAGGTCTCCACAGCACATCGATGTTGTCGCCAGTGGTCGGCGGAAGGTGCACGTGCCCGTCGACCTGGGACCGGACCGCAGCGACGCACGGATGCATGCCAAGACCGTAGGATCCTACGCAGTGCCGTAGGGGACCGCACCGCCACTTCCCAGCAAATTAGGGACACTGTTGCTCCTGGGGTATCGGCGAGGACCATTCGCAACCGTCTCCATGAAGCTGGGCTACGGTCCCGCACACCGTTAGGCCGTTTTCCGCTCACGCCCCAACATCGTGCAGCCCGCCTCCAGTGGTGTCGCGACAGGCGTGAATGGAGGGACGAATGGAGACGTGTCGTCTTCAGCGATTAGAGTCGCTTCTGCCTTGGTGCCAATGATGGTCGTATGCGTGTTTGGCGCCGTGCAGGTGAGCGCCACAATCAGGACTGCATACGACCGAGGCACACAGGGCCAACACCCGGCATCATGGTGTGGGGAGCGATCTCCTACACTGGCCGTACACCACTGGTGATCGTCGAGGGGACACTGAATAGTGCACGGTACATCCAAACCGTCATCGAACCCATCGTTCTACCATTCCTAGACCGGCAAGGGAACTTGCTGTTCCAACAGGACACTGCACGTCCGCATGTATCCCGTGCCACCCAACGTGCTCTAGAAGGTGTAAGTCAAGATCTCCGGATCTGTCCCCCATTGAGCATGTTTGGGACTGGATGAAGCGTCGTCTCACGCGGTCTGCACGTCCAGCACGAATGCTGGTCCAACTGAGGCGCCAGGTGGAAATGGCATGGCAAGCCGTTCCACAGGACTACATCCAGCATCTCTACGATCGTCTCCATGGGAGAATAGCAGCCTGCAATGCTGCGAAAGGTGGATATACACTGTACTAGTGCCGACATTGTGCATGCTCTGTTGCCTGTGTCTATGTGCCTGTGGTTCTGTCAGTGTGATCATGTGATGTATCTGACCCCAGGAATATGTCAATAAAGTTTCCCCTTCCTGGGACAATGAATTCACGGTGTTCTTATTTCAATTTCCAGGAGTGTATGTTACTTTCTTCAAAGGAGATTTTCGTTTCCCATGAGTGTCATAGTTGCCGAGTATAAAATAGGCTCCAAAATTCTACAGCCGACTGACGTCAATGGTAAAGGGCACGGCGCTGCGAAGCAGCAGGTTTCAGTAGTTACATAGAAACGATGAGGCTTGAAGTGGATAGACTAACATGGGGAGCAGCATCAAACCAGTATTTTCATTGAAGATCAACAACATGTCCCTGGTAATGAGAGTATGTAGTACCTAAATCCTTTGTATATGAACTGAACGCAAAAATAAGCTGTGTAATTCACGAATAAAGTAAACAACATCTGGAAAGATCCTCTATTGAAGCCCTATCCAAAATGCACTTAGCGAAAATTTTAAAATTAATAAATTTTTCAGAAGTGGCTGTGATATTTTCGTAAGGGCAAAAAATAATTAACCTTGTTATATAGAATCTTAATTGAGGGAAAGTAGGAAAGACCATTAGCAGAATACACGAGCAAGGCTGGACATTCTGCAGCATTTCGGAATAAAATAAATGCTTGCTCTGGAAAAAGACTTCTAACCGCTTTAAAAGCAGCAGGTGAAACGAAATAATCGAAGGACGAAACGTTCTCTGCGCAAAATTAAAATGTCACAGTAGTGGCTACTTGTCGGAAGATACGAGCGAAATGCCTTGCCGTTTCGGCAACGCAACGAGAGCTGTAAAGCCGGGCATCTGTTTCACTGCCGTTTGTAATGTAAATGGCTCTCAACGCTGCGAATGCGTGCTGGCTCCCTCCGCGGTGGAATCTGGAGCTAACTCTAGCTCCCCGCTTGTCCACCGCGGCAGTTAGCCGTCTCCCCGTGTAACAAACAGCCGGCGTTTGGCGCCTTAATGGCCACTGTATACCTTCCCGCGTGGCTATTTCACGGTGAACTCCACAGTCTCTTATTTTATCCCGACCACTAATTCTCTTTCCCAAGGAGCTGGATTAAGTCAGACCGAACTGCAATAACGCCGGTGTTGCCGTCAACTTAGCTACACATTTATCAAGCCATAAAAGAGAATGGTTCGGTTTCCTGCTATTGAGTAGATTTTTCTCCCCGTTTGCGCTCCATAGTTGATTTTTTCTCAGAGAGCAATTGGATCCGGTATTAGAGAGACTAGCGACGGCATTAATCTCCGTTCTGTCCTGTAATTCCTTCCAAGACTGAAGACTCAAACTTCCTAGCAAGCTTATCGAATGGCTCATCACTGTGATTTTAGTAAGTTTATAGATATTATTTCAGTAGTGTTCGTTAGTTTATATACAGGATGGTCCATTGATCGTGACCGGACCAAATACCTCACGAAATAAGCATCAAACGAATAAACTACAAAGAACGAAACTCATCTAGCTTGAAGGGGGATACCAGATGGCGCAATGGTTGGCCCACTAGATGGCGCTGCCATATATCAAACGGATATCAACTGCGTTTTTTAAATAGGATCCCCCATTTTTTATTACATATTAGTGTAGTATGTAAAGAAATACGAATGTTTTAGTTGGACCACTTTTTTCGCTTTGTGATGGATGGCGCTGTAATAGTCACAAAAATATTGCTCACAATTTTAGACGAGCAGTTGGTAACAGGTAGGTTTTTTAAATTGAAATACAGAAGGTAGGTACCTTTGAACATTTTATTTCGGTTGTTCCAATGTGATACATGTACCTTTGTGAATTTCTCATTTCTGAGAACGCATGCTGTTACAGCGTGATTACCGGTAAATACCACATTAATGCAATAAATGTTCAAAACGATGTCCGTAACCTCAATGCGTTTGGCGATAAGTGTAACGACATTCCTCTCAACAGCGAGTAGTTCGCATTCCGTAATGTTCGCACATGCATTGACAATGCCCACCGCATGTTGTCAGGCGTTTTCGGTGGATCACGGTAGAAAATATCTTCAACTTTCCCCGCAGAAAGAAATCCGGAGACGTCAGATCCTGTGAACGTGCAGGCCATGGTACGGTGCTTCGACGACCAATCCACCTGTCATGAAATATGCTATTCAATACCACTTCAACTGCACGCGAGCTATGTGCCGGACATCCATCATATTGGAAGTACATTGCCATTCTGTCATGCAGTGAAACATCTTGTAGTAACATCGGTAGAATATTAGGTAGGAAATCAGCATACATTGCACGATTTAGATTGACATCGATAAAATGGGGGCCACATATCCTTCCTCCCATACGTTAACCCGCCAAGGTCGCTGATGTTCCACTTGTCGGAGCCATCGTGGATTTTCCGTTGCCCAATAGTGCATATTATGCCGGTTTACGTTACCGCTGTTGGTGAATGTCTTCGTCGCTAAATAGAACGCGTGCAAAAAAAATCCGTCATCGTCCCGTAATTTCTCTTGTGCCCAGCGGCAGAACTGTACACGACGTTCGAAGTCGTCGCCATGCAATTCCTGGTGCGTAGAAATATAGTACGGGTGCAATGGATGTGGGGTAGCATTCTCAACACCGACGTTTTTGAGATTCCCGATTCTCGCGCAAATTTGTCTGCTACTGATGTGCCGATTAGCCGCGACAGCAGCTAAAACATCTACTTGGGCAACATCATTTGTTGCAGGCCGTGGCTGACGTCCCACACGTGGCTGAACATTTCCTGTTTCCTTAAATAACTTAACTATCCGGCGAACGGTCCGGACATTTGGATGATGTCGTCCACTATACCGAGCAACATACATAGCACACGCCCGTTGGGCATTTTGATCACAATATCCATACATCAATACGATGTCGACATTTTAGGCAATTGGTAAACGGTCCATTTTAACAGGGGTAATGTATCACGAAGCAAATACCGTCCGCACTGGCGAAATGTTACGTGATACCACGTACTTATACGTTTGTGACAATTATAGCGCCATCTATCACAAAGCGAAAAAAGTGGTCCAACTAAAACATTCATATTCTTTACATACTACACGAATATGTAATAAAAAATGAGGGTTCCTATTTAAAAAAAACGCAGTTGATATCCGTTTGACATATGGCAGCGCCATCTAGCGGGCCAACCATAGCGCCATCTGGTAGCCCTTCAAGCTAGACGAGTTCCGTTCTTTATAGTTTTTTCGTTTGATGCTTATTTCGTTAGATATTTGGCCCGGTCACAATCAATGGACAACCCTGAATATAGCCACACGTGAGACAAATGCCAAAAAATTTATATTGATAGTTCAGTAGATCACTACCCCATTCAAATGGTTCTGAGCACTATGGGACTCAACTGCTGTGGTTATCAGTCCCCTAGAACTTAGAACTACTTAAACCTAACTAACCTAAGGACATCACACACCTCCATGCCCGAGGCAGGATTCGAACCTGCGACCGTAGCAGTCCCACGGTTCCGGACTGCGCGCCTAGAACCGCGAGACCACCGCGGCCGGCACTACCCCATTCACCAACATCTGCACGATTACCCTGCAATTGACGTCTAAGTGCTTAGCCGAGGTTTAATCGAACCAGTGGCAGCTAGTACAAAAATTATACCAATTTGCTTCATTGTTACAAAAATAAAACATTGTCTTTCGCTAAGTCGTCACGGCTTAACACTGTTGGTATTCTACCTTTACCTAACCACTAAGATCAACTATGTTGTTTACATATTTGCAATTTCCGCAATGTATTTTTGTGGTCCGTATCTCAATCTGAAAGAAACGGAACCTGTATAGGATCGCTTAGCGTCTGTCTGTCGGTCCGACTGTAAAAAAAACCATTTCCTCACGAATGGGAGGATGTATCGAGTCGAAATTTATGACATACTAAGATCGACAGTCCTTGACGGCGTAAACAATTGAAGCATTCTAGGTCAATGCAGTCAACAGATACGCCAACGGTGTCACATATTTTGATGCTGGTAAACTCACTCATCAAAACCTATACGGTACTTCCCGTGAACCTATACTCATGAAATTTGCCAAGAAGCCAGCTTTCACAGTACAAGTAAAAGAAAGAATCAGAAAACTGTTAATGTGTAATTATGTCACACGAAAAAAAAAACATTTCTTTTGCCACTTGAAAATATGAATTAAAACATCGGAACTCACGGGACCGATGTCTTACCAGAATCAGATGTTGATAACAGGCAAAAATCGCCAAGACTGTCCATTCCTGGAATGGATGAACTGTCCTTATACATAATGAAAGTTTGTACGGAATCCTCAGTTCACGAGTTCTACTTTCACCTGGCCAATTGGTTTTATTCAATTTGGTTCAATTGGCTCTGAGCACTATGGGACGTAACATCTGAGGTCATCAGTCTCCCAGAACTTAGAACTACTTAAACCTAACTAACCTAAGGACAACACACACATCCATGCCCGAGGCAGGATTCGAACCTGCGACCGTAGCGGTCGCGCGGTTCCAGACTGAAGCGCCTAGAACCGCACTGCCACACCGACCGGATATTGTTTTTATTAATGGATTAATATTTCGTCGATCTTTCACTGCCCCCACGCATCACTGTTCCCGAGTAACAAACATGGAAAGCAACTAACTGCGATACGAACTGCAAATCCGTAGATCCAACTTTTTTCATTCACTTTCATACTAAATTCCGACATATACTAGCTTTTTTTTTACCATCACCTACCTCCTTTTGACTTACAAGTGTAGTAACCATAACTAAGTTGAATACGCACGGCGTTCATTATAACTAAACACATTGAAATGTCTCGAAAACTACGACCCGGATCTAGAAACATTATACACTACTGGCCATTAAAATTGCTACACCACGAAGATGACGTGCTACAGACGTGAAAATTAACCGACAGGAAGAACATGTTGTGATATGCAAATGATTAGCTTTTCAGAGCATTCACACAAGGTTGGCGCCGGTGGCGACACCTACAACGTGCTGACATGAGGAAAGTTTCCAACAGATTTTTCATACACAAACAGCAGTTGACCGGCGTTGCCTGGTGAAACGTTGTTGTGATGCCTCGTGTAAGGAGGAGAAATGCTTACCATCACGTTTCCGACTTTGATAAAGGTCGGATTGTAGCCTATCGCGATTGTGGTTTATCGTATCGCGGCATTTCTCCTCGCGTTGGTCGAGATCCAATGACTGTAAGTAGAATCTGGAGTCGGTGGGTTCAGGAGGGTAATACGGAACGCCGTGCTGGATCCCAACGGCCTCGTATCACTAGCAGTCGAGATGACAGGCATCTTATCCGCATGGCTGTAACGGATCGTGCAGCCACGTCTCGATCCCTGAGTCTACAGATGGGGACGTTTGTATGACAACAACCATCTGCACGAACAGTTCGAAGACGTTTGCAGTAGCATGGACTATCAGCTCGGAGACCATGGCTGCGGTTACCCTTGACGCTGCATCACAGACAGGAGCGCCTGCGATAGTTACTGAACGATGAACCTGGGTGCACGAATGGCAAAACCTCATTTTTTCGGATGAATCCAGGTTCTGTTTACAGCATCATGATGGTCGCATCCGTGTTAGGCGACATCGCGGTGAACGCACACTGGAAGCGAGTATTCGTCATCGCCATACTGGCGTATCACCCGGCGTGATGGTATGGGATGCCATTGGTTACACGTGTCGGTCACCTATTGTTCGCGTTGACGGCACTTTGAACAGTGGACGTTACATTTAAGATGTGTTACGACCTGTGGCTCTACCCTTCATTCGATCCCTGCTAAACCCTACGTTTCAGCAGGATAATGCACGACCGCATGTTTCAGGTCCTCTACGGGCCTTTCTGGATACAGACAATGTGCGACTGCTGCCGTGGACAGCACATTCTGCAAATCTCTCTCCAATTGAAAACGTCTGGTCAATGGTGGCCGAGCAACTTGCTCGTCACAATACGCCAGTCCTTACTCTTGATGAACTGTGTTATCGTGTTGAAACTGCATGGGCAGCTGTACCTGTCCATCCTAGCTCTGTTTGACTCAATGCCCAGGCGTATCGAGGCCGTTATTACGGCCAGAGGTGGTTCTTCTGGGTACTGATATCTCAGGATCTATGCACCCAAATTGCGTGAAAATGTAATCAAATGTCAGTTCTAGTATAATATATTTGTCCAATGAATACCTGTTTATCATTTGCATTTCTTCTTGGTGTAGCAATTTTAATGGCGAGTAGTGTGGTTCAAATGGCTCTGAGCACTATGGGACTCAACTGCTGAGGTCATTAGTCCCCTAGAACTTAGAACTAGTTAAACCCAACTAACCTAAGGACATCACAAACATCCATGCCCGAGGCAGGATTCGAACCTGCGACCGTAGCCGTCTTGCGGTTCCAGACTGCAGCGCCTTTAACCACACGGCCACTTCGGCCGGCGGCGAGTAGTGTAATTTCAATTTTTTTTTTGTGTCGGAGGAGGACATCCGACGATCTCCACTCGATCCTCCACCCCAACCCGTTCACGTGCAGCGGAGGAGCAATTTTGAAATCTTCAATGGGAACCCCTGTTTTTTTTATTGCAGATTACGATTCTACGCCGACATCTACATACGTTTTTCATGAAGTATTTTCTTCGTTTCGCCATAAATGGCGCTGTAACGGAGGAACAGAAATGGGTTTTAATTGAAAAAGCCATTCGTAATGTTCTATTCCTCAGACATATCGAACAGGGGACTTCTCGACGCGCCATCGTGGCCGTGTAGCGAACTACGAAGCATCATAACAGGCAGTACACTGCGACCGGAGCTCAGACGTGGAACAGATAGCGGCTTTAAACATTACAATACTTGGCAGAGTTTATTGCCTGTACACATACCTATCATTTGCGGAACAGACATGCAAGTGTACGATGAATGTTGCAACAACAGAAGAAAAAACTGAAATGACCCTGATTTACATAGACTGTATGTCGAGTGTTTTCCAGAGGAGGCTAGCACTCGTACGTTATTTTACAAGGTTGTAAACGCCTTTAAATCTGATGGTAGCGTATAGACCGGCAAAGGAAACGAAGTAAACGTGTTACAAGAGTTACTAATGAAACAGATGTGCTAGCGGCATTGCACCACAACCCACGGACAAGAGCCGGCCGCGGTTGTCTCGCGGTTCTAGGCGCGCAGTCCGGAACCGTGCGACTGCTACGGTCGCAGGTTCGAATCCTGCCTCGGGCATGGATGTGTGTGATGTCCTTAGGTTAGTTAAGTTTAAGTAGTTCTAAGTTCTAGGGGACTAATGACCACAGCAGTTGAGTCCCATAGTGCTCAGAGCCATTTGAACCATTTTTTAACCCACGGACAAGAGCCCGGCTATTACACCGCTATTCCGGTATGACCGTAGATAGCATATTCACAATACTGCATCGACATAAGTATTACGCGTACCACGTGTCACCGCCTCAACAACTTTATGGCACCGATTTCCATAACCGGTGGTGTTTTGCGAATGGGCACAACAAATGCAACCGATCCCCACGTTCTTTGCGCAGGTACTACTTTCCGATGAGTCTACATTCACAAACCATGATAGTGTTAAATGGCATAAAATGCATTACCGAATTGTAGACAGTCCCCACTGGTCACGGAAAGTTGACCATCAACGTCCTTGGACGATTAACGTATGGTTTTTCATTATGGGGAGGAATCTCATTGTCCGTATTTTATTGACGAGACGTTGAATGGACACACACTTCAAACGTTTTTGTAACAGGAACTAACGGTACTACTGCAGGATGTTGCCTGGACGTTAGACATTACGTACTGAATCACGGGAGGTATTACACCTTGTTTACACTGGACGATGTATCGGCAAAGGTGACCCTATTAATTTGCCCGCTAGGTCACCGGATTTCTTGCTGTTGGGATATTGAAAAGATACGGTGTACCAGCAAGTGCCAGCATTCCGAGAAGATATGGACGACCGCATCATAAATGCTTGTGCTGACATTCCCACAGATACGTTCCCGTCCTATATACTGTCATTTGAAAAGCGGATCACTGTGTGTATTGAAGCTGGCGGTGCTACGTTTAAACACTTGCTCAAATTGGTAAAGTAGAGTAGCGTTCGTCTCGAACCACGACCACAGTGGCGCGCCGAGTAGTCCCCTATTCGATACGTCGGAGGAATACGACGTTGCGAATAAGGTTTCCAATTATAAGTTAAGAAATACTGACCCAACCTATCCTAGTAGCATGGAGTTGAGGCCCCACGTGTCACTGGATAATCAAGGCCCGTAAGTAGCATGTCGCAAATTATGATTGTGTAACCATTTCCATTCCTCCGAGTACGGCGGCATCTATGGCGAAATGAAGAAAATTCTCCAGACAAAACGTATGTAGATGGTGCCGTAGAATCGTAATCTGCAATAAAAAACGGAGAATCCTATTTAAGATTTCAAAGTTGCGCCCCCCTCCCCACCATCCTTGCACGGAGTGGGGTTGCTGGTCGAGTGTGTTATCATTGGAGGTCCCCCTTTGAGACAAACAAATTGGAATTATAACTTGTTTTATTCCGATGTGTAGTTTTCGAGATATTTCAATGTTTTCATTTAAAATTAACACTGCATTAATTTTACACATGCAAATAGAACTGTTTAAATACATTTAAATTTTCTACTAATAGTTTTACATTGCGAAAAATAACATTAAATAAAAATGAAAATTGCAACAGCGAGAATAGAATCCAAGCCAACGGGCTGTTACTCAGTGTGCTTGACGACTATCCCATGGCACCGGTACATGAAATAAAGATCCCTCATGCTCTACTCATAAATTTTTAGGGAGTATTTTACCTTTTGCTACGGCCCATTCAGTCGAAGTATTCCAGGAATTTTAAAGGGACATCTGCATGCTTCTACTCACATAGTTCGAGCCAAATCGATTAGCCGTATCCCACGCCCTCGCATTGCTATACTTAAATTTGCAAGATATCTACCCAACTCTAGATCCAAAGATCTACTGGAAAAGGGCCTTTTAGCAGATCATTTACAGAATTCGCCACGTTGCTTGCAGGGTATTTCGCATGTGCTTTCAAAGAAAAAACTAATTGCTGTGAGCAAAACAGCACCCATAGTGCCAGCATGGATGACATCACACAAAAGCACGTGCAGTCGAAAATAGACAGCTGCGTCCCTTCTCTGAGTTAATAATAGCGCGGCTGATTATCATTTAAGTACTCTACAATGGTTCCTAGCTATGGCAGAGAGAGTGCAACAAAACATGTTTGCGTCCATTTTATTTGCATACCTGCATGCTTTAAAAGAGAAATGGCGCAGTTTAGTGCAAAAAAAGGTTCAAATGGCTCTGAGCACTATGGGACTCAACCTCTGAGGTCATCAGTCCCCTAGAACTTAGAACTACTTAAACCTAACTAATCTAAGAACATCACACACATCCATGGCCGAGGCAGGATTCGTATCTGCGACCGTAGCGGTCTCGCGGTTCCAGACTGTAGTGCCTACAACCGCTCGGCCACTCCAGTCGGCAATTTTGTGCAATTTCCGGCACACATTCGAAGAGAAATGTAATTTTAGTGCGATATTCACAGTGTGCTGTGGCACATTGGCGTGTGATCACCGGCCGCCTCTGCTTCAGACAGTTTCTCCAGCGCTCCACTCCCGAATAGCCCACTGGTAAAACGAACACTTAATTCATTCTGTGTGAGCTCTGATTTCTCTTATTTTATCACGAAGATCGTTTCCCCCTATTAACTGGTAGTCAACAAAACGGATTCTATTCACCTGTCTCTCCATATTGCCGTCGATAAGACTGCAGTACCATTATCACAGATTTGGATTCTGCATACCAAATGAAAGATTCCGCCTTCTGCTGTCTGTCGCCATTTTGATGCAGTTCACGTCAAATCTGCAACAACGGACAAAGGAAAAAAAACTGTAATAGCTGCTAAACGTTTTACAACAAACGGCGATTCTCTCTCTCTCTCTGCTCCTAAGTTATAATTTTTAAAAGACATCGGGACTTTAGGAACACCCTGCGTAAAATAAATTTGCCCTATTATGAAACTGCAAACCTTTGATCACGGGTTTTTTGTCAAGAAGAAATTGGTGGCCTACATTTATGAGAGGACTTGTGTTATACCTTGACGGCTGCTATGAGTATTTCAGATGTGGCACTATAGGAGGAATCTAAAAACAAGGTGGAATGATGAAATAATGAATGAGGAGGTTCTTTGCAAAATCGACGACGAGAGCAACATGTGGCAAACGCAATAAACAGGAACAGAATGATAGGTCTTGTGTTAAGATATCAGATCATAACTTCCATTGTACTAGAGCAAGCTGTACAGGTTATACGCTGTGGGGGAAGACAGAGCCTGGCATACATCCAACACATAATTGAGGACATAGGGTGCTGATGAAGGGGTTGGCACAAGACAAGATTCGTGACCGGCTGCATCACATCAGTCAGGAGACTGATGACTCAAAAAATGTAATCTTACTGTTCAGCTGTTGTCTTAGTCTCTATTCTGAGTTGCGAAGGTTTTTAGAAATGTTTTTTGGTCTGACAAAACTGTTTTCATCGCAATAATGTGATGAGTAGATAGTTTGCTGCGATAACCGAAACTGGTTATAGAGCGGAATAATTTCGAATTTTATCGGGTGGATAATAATATCACAATTGTAAAACAAAAGATAAATGATTGTATACAAGACTGAAATGAGACACGTTGTCGTGCTGTACATTATCAAACGTGAGTGGGTATGTCTGTCATAGTCCTGAAACTTCCTGGCAGATTAAAACTGTGTGCCGCACCGAGACTCGATCTCGGGTCCTTTGATTTCGCGGGCAAGTGCTCTACCATCTGAGCTACCCAAGCACGACGAAGTTTGGAAAGTAGAAGACGATGTACTGGCGGAGGTAAAGCTGTGAGGACGGGCCGTGAGTCGTGCTTGGGTAGCTCAGATGGTAAAGCACTTGCCCGAGGAAGGCAAAGGTCCCGAGTTCGAATCTCGGTCCGGCATACAGTTTTAATCTGTCAGGAAGTTTCATATCAGCGCACACTCCGCTGCAGAGTGAAAATCTCATTCTGTCAGAGTCCTGCTTGAAATACTATGATGAGACATAACATTTACACCCCCCGCTAAATATCATGTTGGTCAATCCTTTGGAACGCGATACAACGTAGTATGGATTCGGCAGTTTCTTGGTAGGTTATGAGAGGTATTTGGCACCAGATGTATATGGACAGGTCATATAAATCCCGTCAATTACGGACTTCGTGAACCCAGAGCTGGCGCCCTATAATGTCCCAGATGTAGTCCATCGGGTTCAGATCAGGACAGTTATACTGCTGGAATATACCATCACCATCAGGGAGTCAGCTGGCCTGGGGAGTACGATAAATTCATCCTGTTGCTCTTCGGACCACGCACATATACCGCGAGCTGCGTGAGGCGCTGCATTGTCCTGCCTGCAGATGCCATCATGCCGAGGAGAAACAACAGCATGTAGGGGTGGACTGGTTGGTTGGTTGGTTTGGGTATGGGGACCAAACAGCGAGATCATCAGTCCCATCGGGTTAGGCAAGGATGAAGAAGGAAGTCGGCCGTGCCCTTTCAAAGGAACCATCCCAGAATTTGCCTGAAGCGATTTAGGGAAATCACGAAAAACCTAAATCAGGAAGGCCGGACGCGGAATTGAACCGTCGTCCTTCCGAATGCGAGTCCAGTGTGCTAACCACTGCGACACCTGGCTCGGTCATGTAGGGGTGGATATCGTCGATAAGGATAGACGCGTACTTGAATTCATCCATTGTGCCTTCCAGACCACAATGCATGCAGTACGTTTGCTTTCAGACGTTTCACAGCGTACACGGCAACGGTCATCTGTCCGATGGAGCATAAAACGTGATTCTGTTGAAAAGGCCTCTCAGCGGATGTCCAGTTGCGGTTCTGGCGTGCAAGATCCAGCCTTCGTCGCCGATGAAAAGCAGTCAGCATAGGTACACAAACAGGCGCCTGCTGTGTGGGCCCATAAGCAGCAACGTTAGCTGAACGCTCGTTGAGGAGACACAGTTGGTGGCAGTTTTGCTCATCTGGATGGTCAGTTGCACAACAATTGCAAGTCTGTTTGCTCGTACACATCTCCACAGCGGTCGTTCATACCTATTATCTATGGCTTGGGATACACGACAGTTGCCTCGGCGCCGGTTTTGGATAGGGCCATTTTGCGATGCACGTTATACTTTGACCATGGCGTCTCACAAACACTTGACTAATCCTTCGGCCGGAATACAATGATCAAGCCCGTTTGGACGTCAGATAAATGCTCCGTCTCCACACTACAACTACTACAATGTTTTCCTCGTCCCCCCATGCTCCTGTGCCAGTGTTGCCATCGTTTGCCTTCACCGAAACTCGACGTCCAATGAATGCTGACAGGTGGTCTTTTGATATGAATCACCTTTTATGTTCCATCGACGAGATAGCCGTTGGCTTGTACGGCGTGAAACGTCTGAAAGCAAACACGTTGCACCAATAGTCGGTCTGAGGAATGTTTCCATAGCATTCCCTGAGAAATCTCGTCATTCTATAAGGCACACTGGATCAACGCAAATTTGCACCTATCCTTGGGAAGCATATCCACACCTACATGCAGTTATTTTTCCTTGGCACAGTGGCATCTACCAGCAGGACAATACAACGTGACACACAGCTCGTACTGTACGTGCGGATTTCGAAGTTCACCATGATGAGTTTGCGGTGCATTTTTGACCACGATACGCGCTGGATTTAAAGCCAATAGAGAATCTGCGACCACCTCGATAGAGGCTGCCGGTACCTTCCAGAACCGCATTGTCTCTCTTCCCGCACGTCCCACAGCGCTCCACGCCGAAAAAGGTGGTTCTTCAGGCATTCGACAGGTGGTCACTTTCATGAGACTGGTCAGTGTATACCTGTTGAAACAAACTGGGCGTTATTTTTTTTTTAAATTTAGATAAAACATTTTTCATCACTGCCCATGGTAAATGTTACGTGCACCAGCTAATGACTCAGTGAATAATTGAACAACCCGCTGTTTCCCCGAAAGCAGAAGGATTTTTGTAGGTATATTGTATTGACAGTCAGCTGATTTCTAAATTGGTATTTACTATTAACGTATAAAAACACTTTAGCACATGACCAGTTATAACCTCGCACGTTCTTCCTTTTTCACCCTTCTATCTACGCGGAAGCAAGCGCGCGCGCACACACACACACACACACACACACACACACACACACACACACACAGAGAAAAGCACTCCGAAACTTCCATCTGTTTATGCCTGTTGATGTGCGTCACATAGTGACGCAGCATGTGAAGGTTGCTGTGTGTGGACGGGTTACTCCTATAAGCGAAATATCAGATCTGAAGATGGTTCTAGAGGAACCGAAACCGATCATATGAATAAACATTTTGCAATCAAGGCGGATTATAAGTAACTTTGGAAAACTGTAGGACAGTAGATGACCTTGAGGTGCCTGTTTTCGTCACGGCTGCTGTAGTACCTGTACGAATTTAATGTACGTATCGTGTTGTATACTATAAAATTAAACCTCAACTGGATTCAAAACTAGGCGAATACCAAGGTGGATTCATAAAAGGTCGATCATGCGTAGAACAAATGCTTAACTTGAAAAACTCAATGAAATATTTGCATAGTACTTCAAATAAAAGTTATGTCATCACGTTTGTCGACTTTGAAAAAGCATATGACAGTATAGACCGAGAATTCATTTTTGAAGTATTAGCAGAATTTGGACTAGATCAAAAGACAACAAACATCATAAAAGAAACACTCACGGAGACCAAATCCAAAGAAAAATTTATGGGAGAATTGAGCACAGAATTTGAAATAGACACATGAGTACGACAAGGGGATGTACTGTCCCCAGTGCTCTCCAATTGTGCTCTTGAAAAAGTTGTTAGAGAAAGGAGAAAAGCAGGTGCACCAGCACACAGACTGGGACCAAGACGTAAGGGCATAGAATTAGACTGTTTAGCATTTGCTGATGACATGGCACTGATCGCACAAGACATTACCGATGCACAGAAACAGCTAGAATTATTACAAGAGCAGGCAGCAAGAATAGGATTACAAATTTCATTTGAAAAAACAAAATTTATGACTGACGTCAAAGATGCATCTTCTGATCTCAAAATTGGTAATAACTGCATCTCTCGAGTAAAAGAATTTAAATATTTAGGTGAATGGATTGCAGAAAATTGTAATGAAAAGAAATCTGTCAGATCAAGAGTCCAGAAAATGGAGACGGCATTTCAATTAGCAAAAAACATTTGCAACAAAAAGAGTCTGTCGTGGAACTGCAAAATACGACACTACACAACATTAATTAAATCCGAAGCTCTCTACGCATCTGAGACACTAAACCTTCAACACAGAACACTAAAAGAGGAATTAGAAGTGAAAGAACGTAAAATAATGAGGAAAATCCTAGGACCAAGAACTAAAGATTGTGTGCATTATCCTAAACCCAATGCAGAAATATATAAAAATATCTCCAAAATAACAGACACAATGCGCATGAGAAGAATCCAATTCATGGGGCATTTACGTAGAAAGAATGGACTCTAACAGGTTAACGCACAAAATCCATACATTTTTAAAGAACAAAACTAGAATACCGAACTGGTACAAACAGTTCCTTTCCGGGACTATTTCATTTTTTGAACTAGTTCATTCACGTGATACACAACGCTAGTTCAAACGTCAGTTTCCTAAAATAGTACGACGCAGTTTCCTCCCGCCCCCCTCCCTGTCCACAAAAAGGAGACCTGAGAGAATTAGGGTCTCACGGGGTTTTCAGGAAGAAGAGAGAAAAACTAACCGACATACGTGCTCTACGCAACGAAAGCTAGCCCATTCGTTATTTATGAAGGAACACTGGGCGCAAAGGAAGGTCAACAAATGTTGATTACGCGTGGTCCTAAGTGATCCATCCGCGAAGACGAAGAAAAGTTCGCGAGTGACCAATTCCCTCATTTGTTGGAGAGAAGGGTAGCCTACGTGACAAATGCGAGTGTTGAGAGGGAAAGCGAGTGGAGGACAAAGGCGCCGGTCAAGCGGCGGCAAGTGCTGGCCGAGGATCGACCCCGGCGGGTGATTGATTGAGAGCGGCGTAGCGTGGCGTGGCGGGGGTGGCGGAGGCGGCGCTATCGGCGAGGCCATCGCCGCGTGCGACGTGCGTGGCGTGTCGTCGCGTAGAGCAGCTCGGCGCCGTGGCCCGGCGTATCCAACAACATGGCGCCACACATACACACACCTGTCGTCGTCGTCCGCAAGACAAATGCCGCTCACCGCGCCTCCATACTGGCGCTACCGCCAGCAAGACGCTGAAGCACTCTCGCCATTTGCGTCGTGCTATCCAAAAACATTTCACAATGTTGACTGGAATACTCTCTTTCAAATCCTGAAGGTGGCAGGGCTAAAATACGTGAAGCAAAAGGCTATTTACAATTTGTACAGAAACCAGATGGCAGTTATAACAGTCGAGGGGCATGAAAGGGAAGCAGTGGTTAGGAAGGGAGTGAGACAGGGGTGTAGCTTATCCCCGATGTTATTCAATATGCGTATTGAGCAAGCAGTAAAGGAAACAAAAGAAAAACTAGGAGTAGGAATTAAAATCCATGGAGAAGAAATAAATACTTTGAGGTTCGTCGATGACACTGTAATTCTGTCAGAGACACCAAAGGACCTGGAAGAAAAAAATGGTTCAAATGGCTATGAGCACTATGGGACTCAACTGCTGAGGTCATTAGTCCCCTAGAACTTAGAACTAGTTAAACCTAACTAACCTAAAGACATCACAAACATCCATGCCCGAGGCAGGATTCGAACCTGCGACCGTAGCGGTCTTGCGGTTCCAGACTGCAGCGCCTTTAACCGCACGGCCACTTCGGCCGGCCAGGACCTGGAAGAGCACCTGAACGGAATGGACAGTGTCTTGAAAGGAGGATATAAGATGAACATCAACAAAAGCAAAACGACGATAATGGAATGTAGACGAGTTAAATCTGGTTCAAAAATGGTTGAAATGGCTATGAGCACTATGCGACTTAACTTCTGAGGTCATCAGTCTCCTAGAACTTAGAACTAGTTAAACCTAACTAACCTAAGGACATCATACACATCCATCCATGCCCAAGGCAGGATTCGAACCTGCGACCGTAGCGGTCGCGCGGTTCCAGACTGTAGCGCCTAGAAACGCTCGGCCACCCGGCTGGCTTAAATCGGGTGATGCTGCGGGAATTAGATTAGGAAATGAGACGCTTGGACTAGTAAATGAGTTTTGCTATTTGGGGAGCAAAAAAGCAGATGATGGTCGAAGTAGAGAGGTTATAAAATGTTGACTGGCAATGACAAGGAAAGAGTTTCTGAAGAAGAGAAATTTGTTAACATCGAGTATTGATTTAAGTGTCAGGAAGTCGTTTCTGAAAGTATTTGAATGGAGTGTAGCCATATATGGAAGTGAAACGTGTACGATAAATAGTTTGCACAAGAAGAGAATAGTAGCTTTCGAAATGTGGCGCTACAGAAGAATGCTGAAGATTAGATGGGTAGATCACATAACTAATGGGGAGGTATAGAATAGACTTGGAAAGAAGAGAAATTTGTGGCACAACTTGACTAGAAGAAGGGATCGGTTGGTAGGGCATATTCTGAGGCATCAAGGGATCACCAATTTAGTATTGGAGGGCAGCGTGGAGGGTAAAAATCGTAGAGGGAGACCAAGAGATTAATACACTAAACAGATTCAGAAGGATGTACGTTGCAGTAGGTACTGGGAGATGAAGAAGCGTGTACAGGATAGAGTAGCATGAAGAGCTGCATCAAACCAGTCTCAGGACTGAAGACCACAACAACAACAACAACATCCAAAAGTTCCCGAAGTATCAGTTTTCGAAACAAAACGTTAGGAGTACACTGAAATATCCGCGATAGTCTGCCAGCACACCCTTCTTGTGCCACTGTAGCGATTGTGGTTACAAGGTAGTGTTGCAAGATCCGACTAGTAGAAGATCGGGATTTAAGAACTGGTGTTTCAAAAAATTGACCACGTGCGGGTAGGATTCGCCCTCTGAGGGTTCCGCACGAATTTAATTACTTGTACAGGGTGTTACAAAAAGGTACGGCCAAATTTTCAGGAAACATTCCTCACACACAAAGAAAGAAAATATGTTATGTGGACATGTGTCCGGAAACGCTTACTTTCCATGTTAGAGCTCATTTTATTACTTCTCTTCAAATCACATTAATCATGGAATCGAAACACACAGCAACAGAACGTACCAGCGTGACTTCAAACACTTTGTTACAGGAAATGTTCAAAATGTCCTCCGTTAACGAGGATACATGCATCCACCCTCCGTCGCATGGAATCCCTGATGCGCTGATGCAGCCCTGGCGTATTGTATAACAGTCGTCCACCATACGGGCACGAAGAATCTCTACATTTGGTACCGGGGTTGCGTAGACAAGAGCTTTCAAATGCCCCCATAAATGAAAGTCAAGAGGTTGAGGTCAGGAGAGCGTGGAGGCCACGGAATTGGTCCGCCTTTACTAATCCATCGGTCACCGAATCTGTTGTTGAGAAGCGTACGAACACTTCGACTGAAATGTGCAGGAGCTCCATCGTGCATGAACCACATGTTATGTCGTACTTGTAAAGGCACATGTTCTAGCAGAACAGCTAGAGTATCCCGTATGAAATCATGATAACGTGCTCCATTGAGCATAGGTGGAAGAACATGGGGCCCAGTCAAGACATCACCAACAATGCCTGCCCAAACGTTCACAGAAAATGTGTTGATGACGTGATTGCACAATTGCGTGCGGATTCTCTTCAGCCCACACATGTTGATTGTGACAATTTACAATTTGATCACGTTGGAATGAAGCCTCATCCGCAAACAGAACATTTGCACTGAAATGAGGATTGACACATTGTTGGATGAACCATTCGCAGAAGTGTACCCGTGGAGGCCAGTCAGCTGCTGATAGTGCCTGCACACGCTGTACATGGTACGGAAACAACTGGTTCTCCCGTAGCACTCTCCACACAGTGACGTGGTCAACGTTACCTTGTACAGCAGCAACTTCTCTGACGCTGACATTAGGGTTATCGTCAACTGCACGAAGAATTGCCTCGCCCATTGCAGGTGTCTTCGTCGTTCTAGGTCTTCCCCAGTCGCGAGTCATAGGCTGGAATGTTCCGTGCTCCCTAAGACGCCGATCAATTGCTTCCAACGTCTTCCTGTCGGGACACCTTCGTTCTGGAAATGTGTCTTGATACAAACGTACCGCGCCACGGCTATTGTCCCGTGCTAATCCATACATCAAATGGGCATCTGCCGACTCCGCATTTGTAAACATTGCACTGACTGCAAAACCACGTTCGTGATGAACACTAACCTGTTGATGCTACGTACTGACGTGCTTGATGCTTGAACTGTAGAGCAATGAGTCGCATGTCAACACAAGCACCGAAGTCAACATTACCTTCCTTCAATTGGGCCAACTGGCGGTGAATCGAGGAAGTACGGTACATACTGACGAAACTAAAATGAGGTCTAACATGGAAATTAAGCGTTTCCGAACACATGTCCACATAACAACTTTTCTTTATTTGTGTGTGAGGAATGTTTCCTGAAAGTATGGCCGTACCTTTTTGTAATACCCTGTATAGATGGTTCAGGCACTCCGCGTATCGAGAATCTCAACGATATTATGACAGAAATTGACTAACAGATACTGACATTTGATACTTAAAACTGCAAGGAATTTCGAAACAGACCAGGCACTTCAATTCCCTTTGAAAATATGAGTGACCAGGGGACTTCATTTGGAACAAGGGATTTCAGTCTAGACAAGTAGACAGAGAAGCTTTAATAAATTTGAAACTTTGTGGTAAGTTCTTATGGGACCTGCCGGCCGCGGTGGCCGTGCGGTTCTAGGCGCTGCAGTCCGGAACCGCGGGACTGCTACGGTCGCAGGTTCGAATCCTGCCTCGGGCATAGATGTGTGTGATGTCCTTAGGTTAGTTAGGTTTAAGTAGTTCTAAGTTCTAGGGCACTGATGACCTAAGATGTTAAGTCCCATAGTGCTTAGAGTCATTTGAACCATTTGGACACTAATACCCGAGGGAGAACTCGAACCTCCGACGGGCGTAGCCGCGCAAACCGTGGCAAGGCGCCCAAGACCACGCAGCTATCCCGCGCGGGAAGCTTTAATAAATAGTTCTTATTTACTTACTAAAATATGACTACAGCCTACATTTTGTGTTTGCATGCAGTAATATCTTTTTGTGATACGTTTGACGGATGGTGAGTTCAATGTAAGTTCTAATGGCAAAAATATATTTTTATGTAGTGTAATTATATTTTAACAATTTTCGGATTTTTTCCCCTTTACTTGTACTGCGAAATCTTCCTTCTTGCCAAATTTTTTGATTCTCTGTCAACGGGAAGTACTCTGTAGATTTTGATGAGTGAAAATAAGCGGAGCCTTCTGCAGCCATTTTCACAGTCTATAAAATTTTTTCTGGGTTTGTGACGACATTGTCAATATGTAAAACTACCGACGTTTCGGTCTCTGTTGCAAGCGACCTCCTTCAGGGTGCTTTTGTTTACTGCCGAATGAGTAAATGTTGTTTCTGATATACCTGCAGACGCGGCTTTATCTCATTCTGACGGGCTGTTAAGGATGGAGGAGAGGGACGTTAGAAGTTCTCCGCCGAGCAGGCATCAAGACGATTTTCCGAAGCAGCAACAGAATAAAAGATGATCTTCGCCCAACGAAAGATGCAGTTGCCAAACCACATGCTGCTGGAGTTTACGAAATCAGGTGCGAATGTGGATTAGTGTATGTAGGCGAGACGGAGCGACCCATCAGCACACGGATATCTGAACGCGAAAGCTGTATCAGACTAACAAGGGGAGGCCGCCAATTTTGAAATTCAGATTCGATTCATACTGTGCATCATAAAATCTCATGGCCAGAGGTGTAATGTGGCAAAGCACCAAGATGCACTTCTCAGCCGTTGACGAGAAAATCGACAGTTAAAAGAAACCGTTGCGGTGAAATACTCTCTACGCTTATAAATTTGCTATAGCGTCGTGGCGCAGCGGTAAGCGCTCGGGTTCGTAATCCGAAGGGCGCCGGATCGAATCTCGCACCGTGCAACTTTTTTTATTATGTGTTTTTTTGTAATTCATATATATATATATATATATATATATATATATATATATATATATATATATATATATATATATATACTTGAAGTAAATCCAATCCATCGTCCACCACCAATTGTCTTCTCCGATTTTTGCCGGTATGATACGATACGCGTGGTATGCATCAAACCTGACGAACGATAGAACAATTTTTCAGAATGTCAGTCAGGTGTTTTTCCCAACAGATAATTTAAAAACAATTGTTCTTGTAAAAACGCATCGTGTATCAGATGTGCTCGATGTCGTGCTGTTTTCTGCTTTCCATGTTTCTACGATAACTATCACTCTGGTTCGTGCGATACTCCAGCTACTTCTGGTCACTAATTGTTAATTATGTGCGAATGTATACCGAACTTATCAATAAATTGTATCCACTTGACTATTATTTGTGATATTGTGTTTTATTTCAAGTTTTATTTTTCCACGATAAACGACTTTCAACAACTTATTATATGCATGATTGTTGCAACTGATTGCCGGGAATTATATATATATATATATATATATATATATATATATGTAATTACAAAAAAAACAAATAATAAAAAAAGTTGCATGACGCGAGATATGATCCGGCGACCTTCGGATTACGAGCCCGATCGCTTACCGCTACGCCACGACGCTGTACGGGCGCTGATAACCTCGCTGTTGTGCGCCCTAAAACACTAATCATCATCATCACGACGCTGTAGAAAACTAATAATCGTAGAGAGTATTTCACCGCAACGGTTTCTTTTAACTGTCGACTTTCTCGACAAAGGCTGAGAAGTGGATCTTGGTGCTTTGCCACATTACATCTCTGGCCATGAGCTTTTATTATGCGCAGTATGAATCGAATCTGAATTTCACAATTGGCGGCCTGCCCTTGTAAGTTGGCGGTGGCAAAACACCAGAATGAGTGCGACAAACAGATTGATTTTGATAAAGCTCGTGTACTGGCTTAGCAGCCTCTTACATTCAGGAGGAAGATAAGAGAGGCAGTAGAAATAGTCAAGCAACCCACCGACATGATCAGAGAAGACGGGTACCGACTTCCGACGTCTTGGCTGCCAGCAATAACAGCGCTACAGGACGACAGCTCACGTGAAGCAACACACACAGGCGCGCGGGAGAACGCAGCGGCCGCAGGAACATACTCGTAGAGTAATGGCGCGCCTCGGCCAGCGCTAGAAAGCAGGAAAACAACGCCACGTCACAACTGCCGCCTGGTTTTCCTTTCGCCGATTTCCATCAATCACAAGCAGTCATGCAAACACTAATCAAAAAGTCGGGTTTCCACCATACCAGCGCACACTGCGCTGCAGAGTGAAAATCTCATTCTGGAAACATCCCCCAGGCTGTGGCTAAGCCATGTCTCCGCTATATCCTTTCTTTCAGGAGTGCTAGTTCTGCAAGGTTCGCAGGAGAGCTTCTGTAAAGTTTGGAAGGTAGGAGACGAGATACTGGCAGAAGTAAAGCTGTGAGGACGGGGCGTGAGTCGTGCTTGGGTAGCTCAGTTGGTAGCCGGCACGGTAACTCAGCATGTTCGGTTTAGCTGCCCTCTGTAATAAAAAAACTGAGTTAATGAATCAACGACGAACTGAAACGGGTGTCTTGCGACGTCCGCCCCGAGCAGATACAACGAACAAAAACGAACAAAATTAGATGAAAAAAAAAAGTTGGTAGAGCACTTGCTCGCGAAAGGCAAAGGTCCCGAGTTCGAGTCTCGGTCCGGCACACAGTTTTAAGCTGCCAGGAAGTTTCACCAATAAAGAAGTTCTGACATCCTTCCCCTTCATTCTTAAACAGCCTACCAGAATCAGATAACAGCCACGTCTGCAGGTATATAAGAAACAAAGTTTTCTCATTCAGCAGTATACAAAAAACACCCTGAAGAAGGTTGCTTGCAACAGTGACAAATATCGTTAGTTTTACTCGTTGACATGGTGGTCACAAACCCAGAAAAAATTTATTGACTTTGATGAGTGAGTTTGCGATCATCAAAATTTGTGAGATAAATGGCAGTATCTTTTCACAGCCTTGACTTACAAGCTTAATTTTTTTACGCCGCCAAGAGACTGTAGACCTTTGTACGTGAAATAAATTTAGACTTGATACATCAACCCATTCCTGAGAAAAATGGGTCTTGAGAGACAGACAGACAACAAAGTAATCCTATAAGTGTTCCGTGCATACCGATTTAGGTGCATAGCCCCAGAAATCGCTGGTAGAAGGCTCTAAAAATCGGTACACAAAAAGGACTAAATTTTCAATTGTCAGATAAGTTACTAATAAAGGAAATAAAGTTACAGCATAAGCCTCCGATCGTTATGAATATTTTGCGAATAAAATCGACTGGATCTCTTAATATGTTTCTTTATATGTTGAGCCATTTCGGCTCCTGCCATCATCAGATGAAAACTTAGGACTTGCTAAACAAGGCTGAGTTGACGATCCGATTAAGCGTAGTTTTTGATACTGACACTCAACGCTCTTTTGCTAGTTTCTAAGTTTTGATGTGATGATGGCAGCAGCCGAAAAGGTGTAACGAATAAAGAAGTGCATTCAGCTATCTCGCAGACGATTTTGTTCACAAAACATCAGGTAAATATTTTTTCATATTATGAAAGAAATTCTTACACTGGTACCGCTATACTCTAAAGTTCTGTTCGGTACATCGAAACTAGGAGCTTAAGCTATTTATAAAATTTATTTAGAAAGTTGTTAACAAGAGTTATTTACAAAAAAAGAAATCAGATTTTTCATTAGTCGCCAGCCGTTGTGACCGAGCGGTTCTAGGCGCTTCAGTCCGGAACCGCGCTGCTTCTACGGTCGCAGGTTCGATTCCTGCCTCGGGCATGGATGTGTGTGATTTCCTTAGGTTAGTTAGGTTTAAGTAATTCTAAGTTCTAGGGGACTGATGACCTCAGATGTTAAGTCCCATAGTGCTCAGAACCATTTGAACCATTTTTGAACTACAAATAACACTGCTCTGACCACGACTGACATGTACTCAGGGCATTGCACAGGTGCCGTAGTGGCCAAACACAACCTATGGTCTTGGCCAGCAAATGCATTTATATTTAAGAATCCACAAATCCTGTTCCACAGAATACTATGAAAAGCTTGTGCCTGCACTAACACTGTATTCTTCCTACAGATACGTGGCAGATAACCGCTTATCCTTTTTACAGAGAGGGCATGTCTCCGAAATCCACTTTCTGTGAGGAGCCGTAGACTTCCGACCGCTTTTCGCCTACTCGCTGTTCCACCGTTCTTCAGGCACTTTCCATAGTTCACGACTGTAACACAAGAACAGGCGAGAAAGTCTGAAGTTTCCAAGATGCTGGACTCCAGCCGCCAAGCCATGAGAACCTGCCCCACGTCAAAGTCGCTTACGCCAGTGCGTGTCTCTATATGCAGCCCGCATCATCGCTGGAATGTTTCCCCACTCCTCTGTGGTCCGCTCGTACACATTCCTACCGCGTCACGTGTCCGCAAAGCCAGTAAGTAGCATTCAGTCAGGCAGTGTACAGGGATCATAAACGTTTTGGCTCATCATTGTATCTCGATGCTGATGATGTTTCGGATTGTGGGGCGCTCAACTGCGCGGTTATCAGCGGCCGTACAAATTCCCAACCTTTACTCAGTCCAGTCACGCCACTTTCATAAATGATGATGAAATGATAAGGACGACACAAACACCCAGTCATCTCGAGGCAGGTGAAAATCCCTGACCTCGCCGGGAATCGAATCCGGGATCCCGTGCTCGGGAAGCGAAAATGCGACCTCGAGACCGCAACCTGCGGATTTTTATCTCGAGGAAAGACTATGAAGGTAATAGGTTCGAGATCACACAGGGAGTTACCAACAATCGTACTTTCCACGGAGCCTAACATCTGCAACTGGAACGCGATAATAATAAATCCCATGAAAGAGAGAGAGAGCAAGTAAGAAATTGTTAGAGACTTTTTCAAATAATTATGAAGTGATTGGACTCTCTCTAAATTTTGAGAAAACACATTGTATTCAATTCTGAAAAAAAAAAGTCATACCAACAGTTGATGTAGCACGTGAACAGCAGTCAGTAAATAGGACAAACTGCTCCAAATTTTTAGGTGTCCACATCAAAGAAAACTTGAACAGGAAATAGCATACTACTGAGCTTCTCAAGCAATCAAGTACAGCTGCTTTTGCTCTTCATATAATTGCCAATCTTGGAAACAAACGAATCAACCTCCTAATATATTTTATATATTTCCACTTAATAGTGTTTTACGGAATAATTTTCTGGCGTGACTCACCACTTCTAAAGACAAGGATTGATTGCACAAAAAGGAGCAGTAAGAGTAATATGTGGTGTTCACCGTCGGTCTTCATGTAGATACCTCTCGAGGAGTGAAACATTTTAACTGCACTATCACAATACATATATTCGCTAATGAAGTTCGTCAAAAATAATGCACGACAATTTGTGAAGAACAGTCATGTCCGTACCTACAAGACTATGGAAAATATGACCTTTAAATCTAACCTAAAATCAATTGTCCTGAACAACTCCTATTCCATAGACGAATTTTTATTTAAAAACTGGTAGGCACAAGAATATATTAGTGGGACGATAAAATAATGCGTTCATTAATGTTGACACTAATCACGTCTACATATCGTGTAAACTGACTTGTTCCACATCATTTCGGTAAAATAATGGTTCAAATGATCTATGGAACATGTAACTAGTTAACAGTAGTACAGTAAGTAGTTGGGCCACAGACTACAAGGTGACTAGCAGAGAACAGACGCAGATGTAAGCTGACTGTGCTGTAGTTCTTGCTGTTTACTGCCTTTGCCATCTACGTGATTATATGAATGTGTGGTGTTCGAGAGAACAGACACAATGAATCCACCTCCTTCGGTGTGGATGCACACCTACGCTCGACTTTTGCAAGGGGGCTTAAATAAAAAGAAATGACTAATATTAATGAATAAATGCAATAATTTTACTAGCTGTGTGACCGGTTACGAAGTCTCGTAACCGGTTGGCCCTGACTATTATTAGCACGCAATCTGACTGCATAAAATAAAAATAAAGAATGACAAGGAATTTCCATTAACAAAATTGATTAATTAAGTCCCCTGTAGCTATAAAAGCTACGAATCAACAGAGCACAAGTGTAACTGTTCTGTGTGTGGTAGTGTGACTCAACGTACATGTATCTGTCTCGGTTCTTTCTGAATACGCCAAAATATTTTAAACACCATTTACAGTGAACTAACTGAAAAACCAGAAATTCTATAATTGCACATATAAACCAGAATTACAAGTCTAATAAATGAACACGAGCCAGATGCTTTGTTGACTGTACCTGTGAGCAAGAGGGACTGTTATTAAAGAAAACTGTAATACCTTTTTACCTCATTATATATTGACGAAAACATTCCATTACACCAGCATCATAAATTAAAAGCCCATCTCCTTTCTCAAATATATTCTGACAATTGCATCTTCTTCCATCTATACATTACACGAACCGAACAGTACAACATTTCAGTCAACACTCAGATCGTCTACTCTCTCGCCCAACAGAACAACGACTGCTCTCGACATCCCCTGAACTATTACTGCGCCCAGTGGAGGCGGCGGAATAACAATCTTTGGCGCAATCTCTGGCGCTGTGACTCAGTGTAGCCACCTTTCACCTTCTGCGGGAATCTCAAAGCAGCGAGCGTGGAGGACATGGGCGAGGATTACGGATAGCTGGCGCTAGGTGGGAATGTGGGTCGGCCGGGTGATGTGCCGAGATAGTCCGCTCAGTTGCCATAAACAGCGTGGTCTGGATGGCGCAGTGGTCAACGGATCTGCTTAGTAAGCAAGATATCTCCGGGTTCGAAACCCTGTCCGGCACACATTTTCACTCATCGCTGCTGATTCCACGTAAAATCCCGATGCAATTGACATCAGTAGTTCCTGCCCTTTCCTTTCTCCCCACCCCCACCCCCACCCCCTCCACCATCAGTTTACATATTCTGCGTGATTGTGCGGATGGCGTCCTGCCAGGCGACGAGCAACGACTCCCGCCCGCAGGTGTCAAGTGCAGCCGTGTGGGGAGCGCTGGCCAGCGGTCAGTTTGCCCGTCCTTCCGCCGCTGTCGGCTGTCGCCGCAGTGCGGCCATCAGTTAGCTCGCAGGACGGCGGCGGCGGCGGCGGCGGCCCGCCATTACGGCGACAGTGGTTGTAATTACGGCCACTTGTCCGTCCCCAGAGCGCGCCCGGGGCGGCCCGATGCGTTATCGCGGTTTCCGGTGAGGCGTCATGCGAACTGGTCTGAGCGCGCAGCGCCAAGCACGCCGACAGATGCGAGATGGTCGCGCAGATAGCGCGCGCTTCCTCCCCGTGTCCACGCCTGCTGGATAAGCGGCTGGAGGGAGTGTGTGAAGGGTGGCAAGAGTGGGGGGTGGGCGGGGGGAGCAGGGCGAGGCGACAGCGCGACGCTTCTCACGACGTGGCGGGGCAGGCTATGATGGCGGGGCTCAGCTTTCTTTTCACGTTAATTCTACTTATTTGGCATCTGGTAGTGTTTTAGGCCCTTTGCTGTCCCTTATCTATATAAACGATTTGGGAGACAATCTGAGCAGCCGTCTTCGGCTGTTTGCAGATGACGCTGTCGTTTATTGACTAATAAAGTCATCAAAAGATCAAAACAAACTGCAAAACAATTTAGAAAAAATTACCTGAATGGTGTGAAAAGTGGTAGTTGGCCCTAAATAACGAAAAGTGTGACGTCATCCACATGAGTGCTAAAAGGAACTCGTTAAACTTCGGTTACACGATAAATCAGTCTAATCTAAAAGCCGCAATTTCAACTAAATACCTAGGTATTACAATTACGAACAACTTAAATTGGAAAGAACACATAGAAAATGTTGTGGGGAAGGCTAACCAAAGGCTGCGACTTAAAATATGTAACAGACCTACTAAGGAGACTGCATACACTACGCTTGTCCGTCCCCTTTTAGAATACTACTGCGCGCAGTGGGATCCTTACCAGGTAGTACTGACGGAGTACATCGAAAAGTTCAAAGAAAGGCAGCACGTTTTGTATTATCGCGAAATATGGGAGAGTGTGTCACAGAAAAGATACAGGATTTGGGCTGGAAATCATTAAAAGAAAGGAGTTTTTCGTTGCGACGGAATCTTCTCACGAAATTCCAATCACCAACTTTGTCCTCCGAATGCGATAATATTTTGTTGACACCGACCTACATAGGGAGGAACGATCCCACGATAAAATAAGGGAAGTCAGAGCTCGTAAGGAAAGAGATAGGTGTTCATTCTTTCCGCGCGCTATACGAGCTTGGAATAATAGAGAATTGTGAAGGTGGTTCGATGAACCCTCTGCCAGGTACTTAAATGTCATTTGCAGAGTATCCATGTAGATGTAGTTGTAGATGGATGCACAGCTATTTAGTCAAATACATGGTTATTCGTAAGTCCCTCTGGGATTTCAGAACACGACTGCGCGAAATCTACAACACATACAGAAAAGACACACATCAGTGAACACAACGTCTCTCCAACTTTCCATTCGTAACACACACCGTGAAATAATTGAAGAGCTCCTCTATAAGAATCAACATGGATTCCGCAAACAGAGATCCTACGAAACTCAGTTCGCTCTGTTACTCCATGAGGTCCACAGCGCAGTGGACAACGGCGCTCAGGTTGATGCCGTGTTCCTTGATTTCAGTAAGGCATCTGACACAGTCCCGCATTGCCTTCTAATGAAAAAAAGTACGAGCTTACGGAGTGTCGGAGCAGATCTGCGATTGGATCCAAGACTTTCTTGCAGATAGAACTCAACACGTCGCTCTTAACGGAACAAAATCGACAGATGTAAAGGTAATATCCGGAGTACCACAGCGAAGTGTGATAGGACCGTTGCTGTTTACAATAGATATATAAATTATCTAGTACAAAGCGTCGGATGCTCTTTGAGGCTATTCGCAAATGATACAGTTGTTTGTACCAAAGCAGCAACGCCAGAAGATATTAAAAATTTGCAGAACGACCTGCAAAGAACTGATGAATGGTGCAGACTCTGGCAGTTGACCCTGAACGTAAATAAAGGTAACATATTGCGCATACATGGGAAAATAAATCCACTACTGTACAGCTACACTATTGATGACAAACAGCTGGAGACAGCGTCTGCTGCAAAATATCCAGACGTACCTATCCAGAGCGACCTTAAGTGGAATGACCATAAAAAACAGATAGTGGGAAAAGCAGACTCCAGACTCAGATTCGTCGGAAGAATCTTAAGGAAATGTAACACATCCACGAAAGAAGTGGCTTATAAGGTGCTTGTTCGCCCGATTCTTGAGTATTGTTCATCTGTCTGGGATCCCTATCAGGTAGGACTAATAGAGGAGATAGAGAAGATGCAACGAAGAGCGGCACGTTTCGTCACGGGACCATTTGGCTGGCAAGGAGGCGGTACGAAGATGCTAAAAAATATTCCACTGGCAGACATTACAAGAGACGTTGTGCATCATGGGGAGATTTACCATTAAAATTTCGGGACAGCACTTTTCAAGAGGAGCCGGACAACATGTTACTTCCCCCCACATACATCTCGCGTATTGACCACGAGGAGAAAATTCGAGAAATTAGAGCCAATATAGAGGCTTACCCACAATCATTCTTCCCACGCACTTCGCGAGTGGAACAGGGTTGGAGGGATCAGATAGTGGTACCGAAAGTACCCTCCGCCACACACCATTAGGTGGCTTGTGGAGTATGATGTAGATGTAGATGTAGTGCACAGTAGAGAGCGATCGGGCCAGGTGTCCTAGAGAGAGATATACACAAACAAATAATCATAACGAAAGAACGCGACATTTTATGTTGTTGGATAAATACGCAATAGGTAGAGACTCTGTCAAAGATGTGATCCTCACCATTTCACGAGCAGCGCTGAGTTGTATGGCGTATGCTTACAAATGTTTACTGTGCAGTAGGTATACGTATTCCCACAGTCAACATGAGGGCGCCATAATGAAAGGTGCAGCGTTTGCTATGTTTAGCGAATTTAAAATCTGCAACACGTGTTCAGCAGCCTGCAAGAAAAGAATGGAGTCCTTACACACGTAAATCGATTTATCGTTGGGACTACAGTATCCGAGAAACGAGAAGTTTGAGTTCAAATGCTGGAAACGTCTTAAAGCGCATGTGAATGAACAGTCTGTGGGTGAGCGGGGAAACCATTCGCTAGAGCCCATGTAAATACATTAGACAAGCTGGTAGGCACCCGTCCAAAGGTGCATTACATTGTGCACAAACGTCTCCAGTTGCGTGCTTACAAACTCCAACTTTTGCATCACATTAAGCAAGAGGATCACAGCAGATGATGTGATTTTGCTGTTGAAATGTTGCGTTGTACTGACGTAAACAACGACTACCTCAGTGCATTGATGAATCTGTCCGTGTCTGCGAAAAGTTAGCCGACGTCAGTGTCGAATATGGGAAGTGAGACAAGGAGAAGGAGCTGAGTCTTAAACGGACACCTAAAATTAATCTCTCTCTCTCTCTCTCTCTCTCTCTCTCTCTCTCTCTCTCTTATATATATATACATTCTCCACAGCAATATCATGCATATGTTACCACATCTCTCCAAGAGCCGTTTCGTTTGCGTTGGACTGGAAGAAGTGACCCATTACCTCGCGCCCTGAGTTTCCCGATACGACTGACTGGGGATTGGGGCTTTATGAAGGACATTGTTTACAGAACAAAGGTTCGAGATCTCGTAGATTTGAGGATTTGAGACAATAGGTCTACGCAGCAGTAGAGGCCATAACAACTATCAAGCTTATGAACATGTGGCGGGAGGTGGAGTACCTTTTCTATATCTGTTGAGCTACTCGTACACTCCTGGAAATGGAAAAAAGAACACATTGACACCGGTGTGTCAGACCCACCATACTTGCTCCGGACACTGCGAGAGGGCTGTACAAGCAATGATCACACGCACGGCACAGCGGACACACTAGGAACCGCGGTGTTGGCCGTCGAATGGCGCTAGCTGCGCAGCATTTGTGCACCGCCGCCGTCAGTGTCAGCCAGTTTGCCGTGGCATACGGAGCTCCATCGCAGTCTTTAACACTGGTACCATGCCGCGACAGCGTGGACGTGAACCGTATGTGCAGTTGACGGACTTTGAGCGAGGGCGTATAGTGGGCATGCGGGGGGCCGGGTGGACGTACCGCCGAATTGCTCAACACGTGGGGCGTGAGGTCTCCACAGTACATCGATGTTGTCGCCAGTGGTCGGCGGAAGGTGCACGTGCCCGTCGACCTGGGACCGGACCGCAGCGACGCACGGATGCACGCCAAGACCGTAGGATCCTACGCAGTGCCGTAGGGGACCGCACCGCCACTTCCCAGCAAATTAGGGACACTGTTGCTCCTGGGGTATCGGCGAGGACCATTCGCAACCGTCTCCATGAAGCTGGGCTACGGTCCCGCACACCGTTAGGCTGTCTTCCGCTCACGCCCCAACATCGTGCAGCCCGCCTCCAGTGGTGTCGCGACAGGCGTGAATTGAGGGACGAATGGAGTCGCTTCTGCCTTGGTGCCAATGATGGTCGTATGCGTGTTTGGCGCCGTGCAGGTGAGCGCCACAATCAGGACTGCATACGACCGAGGCACACAGGGCCAACACCCGGCATCATGGTGTGGGGAGCGATCTCCTACACTGGCCGTACACCACTGGTGATCGTCGAGGGGACACTGAATAGTGCACGGTACAGCCAAACCGTCATCGAACCCATCGTTCTACCATTCCTAGACCGGCAAGGGAACGTGCTGTTCCAACAGGACAATGCACGTCCGCATGTATCCCGTGCCACCCAACGTGCTCTAGAAGGTGTAAGTCAACTACCCTGGACAGCAAGATCTCCGGATCTGTCCCCCATTGAGCATGTTTGGGACTGGATGAAGCGTCGTCTCACGCGGTCTGCACGTCCAGCACGAACGCTGGTCCAACTGAGGCGCCAGGTGGAAATGGCATGGCAAGCCGTTCCACAGGACTACATCCAGCATCTCTACGATCGTCTCCATGGGAGAATAGCAGCCTGCATTGCTGCGAAAGGTGGATATACACTGTACTAGTGCCGACATTGTGCATGCTCTGTTGCCTGTGTCTATGTGCCTGTGGTTCTGTCAGTGTGATCATGTGATGTATCTGACCCCAGGAATGTGTCAATAAAGTTTCCCCTTCCTGGGACAATGAATTCACGGTGTTCTTATTTCAATTTCCAGGAGTGTATAAACGGTGATCACATTGAACATACCAACATGCCAAAAATGTTTGAACTACTGAAAACAAATATAAACCTTAATACGTAATGAAATATAAATAGATGTTTTATATACCTCTAGCCCGGATATGCCGTATGTAAACAAATTATCCACTGCGTACTGTCGCATCGAATTAGTTCGCGTCCACACATAGATGACACAGTTAACAGACTCCCAAAGCGGGCTGCTGCTGTTGCCCCATCAGCAGAGACATCATTGAACTGCATGCACTTATTGACATTTTCCACGTTCAAACGGTGCCCACATTGAGCACCAGTAACGTGAGCTAAGCGCTTTTATAGATGTTCTATACAGTGAGTTGTGTCATGTCTCTCTGTGTTGTAGTTTTCATGCAGTCGTCTTCTGAAGCTCCAGTGGTACTGTTCTTATGAATAACCGTGCACGTATTCATTTAATTTTATTATTGGTGCTGTGGTATTTACTCCGAAAACTGGCATAATGCAGTCCTACACACACCAGCTTGTCCAGTGCACATCTTTTCATCTCTGCGTAACTATTACAGCCTGTACTGCAATCAAGGCTTTGTCTCCTCCCACTACTTTTAGTTCCCAACCTCCCTACAGTATTAAACTGACGGTTCCTTGATGCCTAAAGATATGTCCTATCAAGCAATACGTTCTATTAGTAAACTCGTGCCGCAATTTTTTTTCACTAGTTTGATTCAGTACTTCCTCATCAGTTATTCGATCTACTTATACAATTCTCAGCATCCTTCTGTAGCACCACCTTTCAATAGTTTGTACTCGCTTCATGTCTGAACTGCTTGTTTAAACAATGTTTTTCACCTCATCATAAGTTCTTTCAATCTCTTCATCAATTGCGGAGCTAGTAAGCATATAAAATTATATTACTGTGTTTCATGTTGACTTTGTACCTGTCTTGGCTGCTATAATGTGTTTGCTATGGTGTTCATGGTAACTTACATGCATTCCTGTTTACTCATTCATTACTAGTTCTAGTTCTGCGTTATTGCTATTTAATTTTATGTCGGTAACCTTGTACCAACCTTATCAGAAGTCCTGTTCTTCCTGGCACTGCGCTTTGCTAATTACTAGTACAATTTAAACCTATCATATTCCCTTTTTAAAATCTCTAACCCACTTACCAAACTGAGGAATCTTACATTCCAGAGCTGACCTGTAGCAGAGAAGTTTTGTTTCTCCTGGTACGTTTATGAATTATATAATTATTTGATAATTTTACACTAAAGTCTCACCTCAAATAACACAAACATAATCTATTTATTAAACAAGTGATATAACAGCCCTTTTATTTTTCTTATGTCACAACCACACGTACATTGCACAATGCCATAACCAGTTTCGATCAGACATTGGTCATATTCGGTCTAAATGCCACGCTGCGATTTGTAATGTAACATTCATATTCAGCGTATGCCTTTCATATGTGGGATTGCTCGTTCCACAAGATTCTCGGGCAGTACGAGTGTGAGAGTAGATTCAACGGCGGGTAATATGTGATACCCAATTTAAGTTCAGGTCTACGTTACAAACAGGTTCGTGGCTGTGTTGGTAACAGTCTGTAGCGTCCTGAGTATAAAAGTTTATTTATATGTGTGTTGCCCCCCCCCCCCCCCCAATATACAACAGCCAACACGCAACGAGAGGAAGGTGCCTGAAACACAACTACATTAACATTCATATTTTATGACTGGGCCGTCAGAAGTGTTAACATTCCAATCAAACAAACTTTACTTGCGCTTTTAGCAGAAAATTATCACAACATTACAATCTTAAGCAAGCTTAACATATTGATGGCAACAACACAGACTTTTCATAGTAACTTGAAGCACAAACATCTCACAACTGTAGCTCAAATAAAAGTGGGGTTTGCGTTTTGTGTGTAGAAATGAGTTCCATCACCACTACCAGTTGCCAGTATGGCCTAGCATTCCGCCTATTTAAACAATGTACAGTCCACCAAGTTTGCAGTCGGAGTGAAAGCCGCCTGTCTCTAAAGAAGTGACCGCCGCCAGAAGTGAGTAGTACCAAGCACCCACTAGTAGTGACCGCAAATCACTGGCAGATGGCACACTTCACAAAAAATCTCCAGCCAATTACAGGGAGCTCATTCCCTCCCGCTGCCTATTTTTTACATTATTTTTCAGTGTTTGCTTCTGTTAAATTTCTTAGAAGCTTTTTTAACTGTTGGTGTATGACTATCTCCAATTTCTAATTTTGCACGCAGTCTCAACTAGGTACCCCAGGAAGCATTCTGTGTCCTTGCTGCTCGCAGAAGCAAATCAGCGCCAACGTTTTGCACTTTTTTTTGGGGGGGGGGGGGGGGCGCAGGCGGGGGCTACTTTCAAAAACGTGCGGTGTTTTCGTCTGCAGGCGGTACCGCTCCCTCATGGCACCCGCCCTGCTCAGCATAGATAAAACAAAATGCTCAGAATACACGTCTTTAATTGAATTTTTTTAGCGGAATGGGAGCACTGTAACGTTACAATATGCACACCCATCGACAGAAGTAAAGTGGGGATCACAATCATAATCTTCAACGTTGACTCCAACCTCGTTACTACAAGATGTTTCTTAATAGCATCGCAAGCGTGGCAAGTAATAACAATAATAATAATAATAACAGCAATTGCACAACAGCATCTAGTAGGTTCAATAAATACTTCTCATCAGTTATAATCACACTATTTGTTGCTTCAACAGAGTAAATTAATTCATTAATGCTTCACTTGCAATTGTTTACCACACAGTTTAAAAAAAGTAAACATCGCCAGCTGCAACAATGACAGTCGAAGTTGTTGACGACGATGTCGTGGTTAGGTGGTTACTTCATTATTCAAATCAACGCCGTTGCAATGCTCAATCAGCTCAGCGCCTAAGAACTGTGTAAAATCGTTTTCAAATTCCCCTCCCAACCGCCATTTTCTGGGCCTATCAAATAATTAACAAGCATCACTATCCATGTGGACATTATCATAAGAAATAACTGTATATAGGTCAAAAATACGACAAGCCGACAGTAGCGCACTCCTACGAGTATATGGCCTACGCAAACAAGGCTCCTTCAGCCAGGACAATATATTTTTATATGGACTATCGTAAAGATTTGAGGCATACAGTATCATATGTTCTTGGTTTATGTGATCCAATTGAAAGTGACCATATTTTCAGTTTTATTTAGGTCCACAAAAAATATAAAGCGCAACATTATTGTGCAACAGACGGTATGCTCATTACGATAATACTGTAAACTAGTAGGAAAAGCTAGTAATACATCTTTGTTTGTCATCTTAAATGAAAGTACTTTTCATTTTAAATTTACTACATGTAGAACTTTTAAACGTTGTTGCCATTGGTGTTTCTCCTGCGCCGTCGCTAGACCGCAAGCTTTTACCATGTAGATACCTAACATCAAAGAATACCTTGTTCGACGATTATGTGTTGACCTCCGTCCTGGTAACGCACGTGATAAGAGTATTAACTTTGAATATATTTGTGTGAAAGTATTACTTAAATTTTACAATTCATTATAGTCTAACTTATAACTGTTAATTTGATTCGCGCACCATTATTTTGTGTAGCAAACAAATGTCCAGAGAGACCATGTCAACTTTTCTTGTTAATTACTCTATCTCAATTGAACTATAGGTATAACAAGTATAATAGGAAACAAGCATAACTTAGCGGCGCAAAATGAACATCCTACAAGTTGGAAACGAAGTTGTTGAAAGAAGCAACGACTGGTTTGGCAAACTTTGTGATGACACATCGTGACAAAAATGGAATCGTAGTTACATATCCCAGCTTAGTCGAGATAAGGCTACAACTTCTATTACATTACGATACATCAGAGCAAAAGAATTCAGAATGGAAAAAGGGGGCAGGAAAACTGATGTTTGAACCTCTGATGAACATTTGTGACCCTGAACAGTAATGAAGTGCATGCATCAATTTCCTTTTGTCTCATCATTTCCGACTCATCCTTGATATTGTCAAAGTAGTTAACTACAGAGGAATTTCAACAAAGAATTGATGGACTCAGTACAATACAGTACATGTATGAAATAAGGAACAGAAAACTGATACTGTAAGAATCAAATGGTAAAGAGTTAATATGATGAAAGGAAGGCCATGACCGTTAACAACAGCTTTATTCCATCAATTAATTTGCTGTACTTGGAAAGCTGCAGTGACGAGCAGTGAGCCCAGCCATTTCTGACTTACGACAGTATAACGAAAAAAGCAGACGATTCAAATAATCACATCTGACCAAAGGAAAATGGAAAAAAGCGTCTTGGGAATAACAGGAACTGACAAGAAGGTGAAACTGGAAGACAAAGAGAGTTGAGAATGTCTTGAACTGAAAATAAGATAGGAGGGACACAAGGTTCAGTGAGTTGACGGATGATGGCGAAATAAAATTCTGTGCCAGGTTCCTTAAGATAAGAAACAATGTAACTGACAATCTAACGGCAACATCAGAAAACAATGAAACCTGGAGCGAATACTTTGATATGTAAATTTTACTCTGTGGTTATAAGGAACATCAAATTTCCACAAGGGTTTTCCAGAACCTTCTCTGCTACCACAAGAGCGCTGCTACCAGTTTATAATAGAACGATATTACATTAGGGGAATGCGCATGCTATTACGTGGCATTCTCAATATGATTTTCTGATGAGGGGCAATATGATCAACTTGAAGATTTGATAGTCGTTTTTCTGTTATTCAGTTCAGTTCAGTAAACTGATCAATACAGATCTGCGCTCAGCGAATGTTTGGGTTTCCACGTATTCTCAAGATAATTTCGTCGTGCTGGTGAAACCGGTTTTTATCATCTGTATTAGAAGGCACAAATTGACGCGAAAGCATAAAATCTGCCAAACTCAACTATTGTCAATACTATTATCTTCAAAAAAAGCCAACGGCCTAACCGCAGTGGTAACACCGGTTCCCGTCAGATCACCGAAGTTAAGCGCTGTCGGGCTGGGCTAGCACTTGGATCGGTGACCATCCAATCTACCCAGCGCTGTTGGCCAGCGGGGTGCACCCAGACATTGTGAGGCAAACTGAGGAGCTACTTGATTTAGTTAAGTATCGGGTCCGGTCTCGTAAACTGACATACGGCCGGGAGAGCGGTATGCTGACCACATGCCCCTCCACATCCGCATCCAGTGACGCTTATGGGCTGAGAATGACACGGCGGCCGCTAGGTACCGTTGGGCCTTCATGGCCTGTTCGGGAGGCGTTTAGTTTTAGTTTTATTATCTTCAAAAAGTATGGTGGAGGTGGGAAATGTGTCTCCGTTGAATGAGCACAATATGTCAGCTAAGCACTGCTGGGGAAATCTAACGCCGTCCTCTTTTCAGGCTTCCCGGGGACTGCAGATGTCTTCAGGAGCAATGCGCCCAGACTGTGGAAGCTTACGGTACCATGCAGCTGCAGATCTGGACGGATATAAAACACAGGCTAGACATTACCTTCAAAGATCATGTAGAAGTAGCTTTTTACATAACACCCTTTTATAACTATGTATGTCTCAATGAGTACGTAATGTATTTTTTCATACTATGAGAGAATCTACCGAAATACATAGGTTTAAGTGTTGGCATAGTGAGTTTTTTTCCCCGCGTTCTTGCTTTTTTCCAGTTAGCCTCCAATTGTACTACGTCGCTTCACTCACAGAAGTACTGAATGTGTTACATTGTAAAGAATCCACCCCAATAATATTAAACTGTTAACCGCGAGCCACACTGCAAAGGTGAATAAATATGGTGCAGATCTTATAAAAATAATTTAGACGGCGGAGTTGCCACAGGACCTGTGCATACAACTTCAAATACCATTAGTGGGGTTTATGTAATAATAACAAAATATTAAATATACCTTGAGTTTCATTTTCCTTTTGTAGCCTTGCACAAAATATTAGAATACGTGGCGTGTAACGCTTTCATAATACAAATTCATTGACATTTATGTCTATTATGATCACTTCTTGAATAAATTACTACATTGCCTACCTTCGATTATTTGCGTATTCTTTTACTTAAAGGCGGAACAGTACTCTCGTTACACAGTAGCTCTCTACAGACTTCCGATTAAGACTGCTAATTGATACTTTTCGTCTTCCACTGCAGAAAGAAGAAACGTAAAAAAAGAGACAGAGCTGTACATGCTATACTTGTGCCTTATTACTATCTCGGGTCGAGGTCAATCGCTGAATTAATACTTTGACATTTTGTAAAGAACTTTACAAAAATAATTTTTACCCACGATGGAGGGGGCAAGCATATGCTACAGTTGCCGAAATTCAATATTGTTTTTTATCGTGATTATGTTATCTACGAGAATATAAAAAAATTACTAAGGACTCGATATCAATAATGCTATCTGTGCCTGTAACGTGACTTAAAAGAATTATAATCATAAATGCAACACTAAATGCAAATCGGACCTCCAGTACACGCTGCAGTCGTTAATATTATGAATGATACTTCCCTCAAGAATCACTACAGTACACCCTATTTGTGCTTAAATACACCGTACATCACAATCATATTAAAGAAACATACCTCACAAGAACGGTAAATGGAATCCCCAGAATCGAAAAGTGAGTGATCCCTATTGACATTTATCGGTATACATGCGACAGCATATTCCAAAACGCCGCGTGTAAGAACGAGATTTTCCCATGCTCATATCTTCTGTTTTGTTGGTGATAAAAATTTAGGTGTTTTCGATAGCCCTTGGGCTAGGGACCATTTTTATACCTAACGTAAAGATCGTCTTAGGTTCATTATCCTATAGTACAAAGTCAAATTAGGAATATCACACACTTCCTACTGCTTAGGCAAATGGAGAAAATAGGTTGATTCTTTTTGCATCTGATGTGGTCTGCGGTGGCCTTGATGCGACTTAAGGAGATACCTTCAGTTCTTGGGCGGTTCCTCGGAAAACACCACAAAAAGGGGTTTTTGCTATATTTTCGCCGTCACCAGCGGACCTAAACCCAGCCGAGGATCCCAAGACAGCTACATACAGCAAAGAGCTGAAATTTTTACGATACATTCCTAAGATTCTGATATTGAACAGCCTTGAAAATTTTTTTGATGTCTGTACCTATTTCCAAGATATAGAGTATCAAAGTTTCATTATTTCAACACGGAAATCCGATATGAGGCGAAATCTAAATAATAAATAACAGCACCAAACTGCTCAAATTCTGTCTATTCTCTAGGCATTTATCCAGACGCGCCATCTCCCAGTTTTCAGAAATATTTATCCGATGTCGAGAAACACAACAGATTTTATTTTATTTTTATTTTATTATTTATTTATTTTTTTTTTTTTTCGTTCCCAACCCAGCCGCAGGTTTCAGAGTGGCTATTCAGAGCAGATGGCTGCAATTTTTACGGTGTAGTATTCCTAAGAGCCCGATCTGGAACAACCCTGAAAGTTTTCTCCATATCTTTATCCGTTTGCGAGAAACAGAGATTCAAAGTCATCCTACTTGCACACGTAAAATATGGTGTGAGGCGGAAACTTAGTTTATGAAGTGAAGCAGCACGGAGAAATATGCCGTAGAGTATCTCAGTTATCATCTGCGGACTCCATGTTGTAGTGTTGAAGAACACGCCTTTTTTTTTGTTTTTTTTTTTTTTTCTCGCGTAAAATCCGGCCCGAGTGTAAAATTGGTTTTCCATTATTTCAGTTTCACGTAAGTAAGCGATCTAAATTTTACTTACCAATACGTTTCTTTTAATTTGAGTTACATTCCCTACTGCATCAGCGAAGAGAAAGAAACCAGCGGGAATGTGTTCGTGTTTATTCAAAGGACACTGACTGAAAAGTGGAGTACCAGCTGCCTCATTTTACCATCCCCAACATCTTCAATAATTTTCCCAAAAATTTTGGCATGCGAAAATAGTAGCGCTTTTTTGTGCTGAGAGAGAATAAGAGAGTAGCAGTGGCACAGAGCGAAAAAGTAATAAATACTGGAAGATAGTAGACAGTGGATGTCCCAAGGAGACAATGGCATGTAAGGGAAAGAGAGGAACACAGTGACAGTGGGGCATAGTTGACAGTGACTACAGTGCTAGGAAGAGAGTAAAGGAGCAGTGACAGGGCAGGGAGGAATAAAAAACAGAAAGAGGAAGTTGGTGAGAGCCAGTGATAATTAGAGACAGAATGCATGACAATGACAATGAGGAAGAGAGAGGTAGTGATAGCAACAGTGGGAAGGATGGAATGAGATATTAGCAGTAAGAAAAAGCAAGAGAGAGACAGTGACAGTGAGAAGAGTCTGTAGTAGTAGGACAGAATGAAGGGGACTGTGGCTGTAACGCAGGACACGAGGACAGAGAGACACAAAAGAGATAATGAAAATGAGTTGGGCTGAATGAGTGAGTGAGAAAGGGCAAGTGGGTATGAGCGACTGACAGCGATGGACTATGAGGTGTGAGTGAGGTAAAATTAGTGGATCGTGTGTCAGTCTGTGGTGAGTTTCATGTTTCAACAGTGCGAATATGTTGGCATGTCAAAGTTTTTGGGAAAATTTTTGAAGGTGCTGAGGAAGATAGAATGGGGCTGCTGTTACAGCACTTTTTAGTCAGAGTCTTTAAAATGCACAGGAACATATTTGCATTTTTTGTGCTCCCGAAGACGCATTTTTTCCGCGGTTGCTGTCATACGTGAACGATGGGTTAGGATAGTGAAGTACGGATACCGGATGGAGGGTGTTAATATCATCATCTGCTAGTGGTTTACGGCATTCGCCGTTTCCTGCATCCAATGACCTGAAAGTACCGGTTTGTATAATACTACATTGACGTCTCTCAGCTGCCTGTGACCATAGTTCCCTCCAGCCCTTACCCCTTGTTGTCCTCGGATGTCTTCTTCTTCGTCTGTCAGAAGGCATCCGGTTTAAATTTATAGGCCCCAATATTTCTCAGGTATTACCACCACGCCAGCGTATTTCGTTCTATCCTTTTCGTAATATCTTCAATCAGCATTGTTTCTTTTATAACTGTATTTGGCACATGTTTCAACTGCGTTACTCTACAAGTTTTGCTCATTACAATTCCAGAATTTGCTGCTTCCTCTCTTGTTTATTACTAACGTCTTACCGAGCGAGGTGGCGCAATGGTTAGCACACTGGACTCACATTCGGGAGGACGACGGTTCAAACCCGCGTCGGGCTACCCTGATTTAGGTTTTCCGTGATTTCACTAAATCGCTTCAGGTAAATACCAGGATGGTTCCTTTGAAAGGGCACGGCCGACTTCCTTCCCTAATCTGATGGGACCGATGACCTCGCTGTTTGGTCCCTTTCCCCAAATCAATCAATCAGCTAACATTTCATACTTCTTAGTTATAATGAGAGTTTCACTTCATGACTGTACAACACTTTAGTTTCTTAATCGACTTCTCATGCTATTTGTTTATCCTCATTTACCCCACTCTTATAACAGATAGAAAAAGCAATTAAATCTGTCTGTAGTGAAAAAACATACCTAGTTTATTGACACATTATTAAGTCTATAAATACATTACGAAAATTTTGAAGTGAAATCGTTCATAAATCAACTGAATATTAAAACCAAACTTGACTATCTACAATATTTCTAGTTTTCGCTCCAAGCCCAAGAATAAATAAATTCTTCTGCAAGTATCGTGAAGTTGTCCAACAGCATCATACGCGACCGCAAATCCATCTCACATTACTTATTAGACTACGTGATCTGATTGAAACTTGACCGTGCATTCCCTCCCATATCCCCACCCGCATCCCCATCCGTAGGACTACTATTGTGTCCTAGTCCCACAGTAATTTTTTCTCCACATTAGTAAGTCACTCAAGTACCAAGTCTGGTTGAATCTGATCCAAGCGTTGCAGAGTTAAGCCCTGCATATCGCCTCTTATCACCACGAATCGCAAAGCTAGAATGGTTTAGAATAACTTACCACCACAATAATTCTTCCTACGTAATTAGCCATAGGTGTACAAAGTTAGCTTTATATTTCACCACGTGTTCCAGAGTTATAGTTTCCCTGCTGGTGCTAGGTGTGTCCCAGTGTAATAGTATTTTCTTTCCAAACCTTAAGACGTAAGTGTACCAAGTTTGGATGAAATTGCTTCAAATGTTATGTTATAGATGTCACCTCTTCCTACAGCCACAATCAACAAAACGGTTGAGTGTCAATCGTAGTATTAACAATCTCTCTAGCAATCCCAGAAACAATGGCCTCGACACCAATACACTTGGCTTTCGATTATTTCTGGATCTCTCCCAGTTCACACCACTACACCCCATAGGGATGCTAGGGGCATCTTATCTGACAGCACACTTTTTCAGACAAGATTTTGAGGGCTAGATACGTGTAACTTGCATCCCTTTTATTTTGTAAACGGTGCAAGATATCGCAAGGATGTTGAAACAAGTCCACCGGGGACGTGTCATATGTTGGAACTCCTTGAAACTTATTTTCCCTAACTGTTCCGTATTACAATCACACACTCCAGCTTGCAAAACGTCGCGAAGTTGGAGCCTTCGCATCTCTAGTGGGCTATGGGCAGTGATACAACCATTCCCTTCCGCGTCTGGTGATTTCTGTTCAGCAATATAACCACTTCATTAATTACCGCTCTCAGCATGCTAGGGTTTTTGTCGAAATTTTCGTGGGCTTGTATGCACGGCTCCATCCTTATGGCGAGTACACGGTGCAGTTAGAAAGAATGGGGAGAACGGTCCAATTTTCGAACTGTAGCCTGCAAACTCACTCTTCTTGCTGCCGCTGAGGTGACAAGACTTGAACATCGGTGATCGCTGCTTAAATGTGCCACAGGGCTGCATGACTCCGTAAACTGCTGACTTCGTTTGCATAAATGTTGTGTTCAATTTCTATGGTATGTCGTCGCTACGAGAGTTCAGTTTACTGAATTTGATTTGGCGTTGTGTTTTGGGTTTGAAGAACTGAGGTACCGCATGTCCCATGAACAGAGGACACCAGTCCTCACTTTGTAGTCACCCACGTTATTTATAGCTGTTTCTCACTTATTTTTTTCTGCGTTAGCGTGATACTTTTCTGAATTGGTCCTCCAGTTATTTGACTTTGTAGTAGCTGGAATAGGCCATTTCAGATACCGCGTGTTCATGTTACGTTTTGTCTGCGCGAGGATTTATTGACTCATACCCTAACTTGTAGCACTTTTAACTTGTAATGAAAAAGTTTGGCAATACAGAGAGGATCTAGGAACGAAGAAGAACATTACTTTCAATGAGCGATGAATATCTTCTTAAAGTAATTCAAGTAAATAAATTTACAACTTCAAACAATGGATTGAGCTTCTGTACGACTCATATAGATTTTACTCTGTTTCCTTTGTGAGAATGAGAATACGTTGGTGCCCTAGTAATTTAGGAGGAGGGTTGTATAGATCTTGAAACGAGGACCTAATTAATTCTATTGTAATAGTTACACAAGTTTCACAAGTTGACACGGTTCAAATAACTGTTCACTGAATTTAGATTGTGTTATCTGTTGGCGTCGTATACATGAATATACATAAAGATTGCACAGATAATTCGTAGGAAAATAGGTAATCAGATTTCGTATGGTCATGGGGTTCACATTTGCATAAATTAAGAAGTCAGATTGCACAAATGAATTTAACGGCGGTATATAAACAGGTAGATGTATTCAGCAGTTCCGATAAGCATTCGTAGAGATTACAAGATTTTTAGCAAATGGCAATGGCTGGAGGACACGACACTTTGTTGCATGGGTGATATTCCTAACTCTTGTGCCATCCAAGATACTGAAGAAAGTTTTTTATCTTTGGGTGCGTTATGGAGGAGCGTGGGGACTGCACATCGCTCTCGCGGTCGTAGTCAAGTTTCTTGACCTTGTAACAGCTAATATTCAATCAAGTAGCTCCTCAGTTGGTCTCATGAGACTGAGTGCCCACCGTTCCAGTGCTCTCACCAAGGGAAAAGTCCTTGGCGCTACTGGGAACTGAACCCGGGTCCTTCGCATGGCAGTCAGCCTCGCTGACAGCTACGGAGGCAGACTTTCCTGCCCCCCCCCCTTCTTATTATGATTCGCCGAAAACTCTGTTTCGTTATCTTAAACTGTTCATAAAATAAAACGGTTGCAAGTTGTAAATGGTTCACCTTGTAAATATAGCAATATTGGTTGACATTGCTCCAATCGTTCCACTATTATGCTTTTGTGTCACTAGTTTCTAACTTCCAAATTCACAAGAACAAATTTTTCGCGGGAATATCATACCGCACTGTAATTGTCTCCTGATACTGAGTCTTTTCTGCGCCATGCCTGGTTGAATTTGTTTAAAAATTACTGCAGACGTTCCAGGGAAATACTGTACGACTGCCACCCACAAAAAAAGACAAACACACTTTGACGCAATACCGCAGTGATTCCGCGTGGCATGCTTTCGATCGTCCTTGTTATCTATCCGGAAGTAGATCGCTCAAGATGTCTACATGCAGGTCCCTCATTTCCCAGAATTCATGATGCCGACGTTTGCTTTGTGGGGTGCTCAACGGCAGTACCTTGTCAGCGCGGAACTGGCGCCATGTAGTGTCCCAGACGTAATCTATCGTGTTCGGGTCAGGTGAATTTGGTGACCAAAACATCAAATGAGTGCTCCTCAAATCACTGTAGCACGATAATGGCCTCGTGACACAGACAGGTATCTTATTGGGAGGTGGCATCAGTTCTTGCATCGGCCTGCGTCTGTGGCACGGTGCATGTCTCGATCACTCGCTCGTTTGGATGATGGCGCACTCTGGAATAACAGTCGATGTGTTGTAAGAAGAAATTTCACTTCCAACGAGGCGACGCGTTTCAATTGATCCCTGGTCCAGTTTCAACGGTCTTGTGATCACTGAAATGCAATTGACGACGTCGTCGAGTCAACATGGAAACATGTAGAGGTCGTCTTCTGCTGATCAACAGCCGGCCGCGGTGGTCTAGCGGTTCTAGACGCTCAGTCCGGAACCGCGCGACTGCTACGGTCGCAGGTTCGAATCCTGCCTCGGGCATGGATGTGTGTGATGTCCTTAGGTTAGTTAGGTTTAAGTAGTTCTAAGTTCTAGGGGACTGATGACCACAGATGTTAAGTACCATAGTGCTCAGAGCCATTTGAACCATTTTGAACGTGATCAACAAGGCGCGCTGAACGGTGTGCTCTGAAACACTGGTGACTGCAAGGGCTCTGTACTCTGTAGTCAGATCCGAAACAGGTCGCACCCCATCCTGCATTACAGAGTAGGGAAGCTTCCGAGCTCCAAGCGCTGTCATGAGGCAAGGATGTCCAACGATTTCTCGCCTACTCCTGATTTCGCCATCCTAAAACCACTCTCTATAGAAGTCCTCGCCAGTAGTACGCTAACAGTCGATCAGCTTCGTCATTTCCTAGATCCTCGTTCCCAGGCACCGTGTCACAACGATACGCCCTGTGTCAAAGTCGGTTAGGTCAATGGATTTCCCTATTTGTGGCCCTATAATATGACTCCACATTCGCTCTGCTCCGCTTTTTCACATTCAGCTCATAAATTAAGGATAATGCTGATACATGGTGAAACAACGCTCTGGTGGGCGGTTTGAGGGTTTAAATCACCTCAGGGTAAGACCATGCCGTGCAATTGACCTGCGTTCGTCGCACGGTGGCGCTGGCAGCAGTCCACATACGCAGAGGTGTGTTGGTGCATGTCAGAGTACGGTGCAGCGAGTAAGTGTGCAGATGTTTTCAGGCCGGCTAATGGTGACTATGTCTTGAAAATGGCTCAAAGAACCCATATTGATGACGTTATGAGGGGTAGAATACTAGGGCGACTGGAGGCTGTTCAAACACAGCTGGTCGTAACACGGGTCCTCCTTGTGCCACAAAGTGTGATCTCACCATTATGGCAACGATTCCAGCAGACAGAAAACGTGTCCAGGCGCTACAATACGGAACGTCCACAGTGTACAACACCACAAGAAGACCGATATCACCATTAGTGCCCGCAGGGGCCACGGAGTACTGTAGGTAGCCTTGCTCGGGACCTTACTGCAGCCACTGGAACAGTTGCCTACAGTCCTACAGTCTACAGACGACTGAACAGACATGGTTTATTCGCCCAGAGACATACAAGGTGCATTCCACTGACCGCTGGTCACAGGAGAGCCTGTAAAGCCTGGTGTCAAGAACACAGTACATGGTCATTGGAACAGTGGTCCCAGGTTATGTTCACAGACGAGTCGAGGTATAGTCTGAACAGTGATTCGCCCGGGTTTTCATGTGGCGTGAACCAGTAACCAGATACCAACCTCTTAATGTCCTTGAAAGTGATCTGTATGGAGGTCGTGGTATGATGGTGTGGGGTGGGATTATGATTTGTGCACGTACACCCCTGCATGTCTTTGTCAGAGGAACTGTAACTGGTGAGGTGTATCGGGACATCATTTTGCACCAGTATGTCCGCCTTTTCGGGGATGCAGTGGGTCCCACCTTCCTCCTGATGGATGATAATGCACGGCCCCACCGAGCTGCCACCATGGAGAAGTACCTTGAAACAGAATATATCAGGCGAATGGAGTGGCCTACCTGTTCTCCAGGCCTAAACCCCATCGAGCACGTCTGGGGTGCTCTCGGTCGACGAATCGCTGCTCGTCTTCAAACCCCTAGGTCACTTCCGGAGCTCCGACAGGCACTGGTGCAAGAATGGGAGGCTATACCCCAGCAGCAGCTCGACCATCTGATCCAGAGTATGCCAAACCTTTGTGCGGCTTGTGTACTTGTTCATGGTGATCATATCCCATATTGATGTCGGGGTACACGCGCAGGAAACAGTGGCGTTTCGTAGCACATGTGTTTCGGGACGGTTTTCTCAACTTATCACCATGGACTTACGGATCTGTGTCGTGTGTGTTCTCTGTGTGCCTATGCTATTAGCGCCAGTTTTATGTAGAGACACGTTGTGTGGCACCACATTCTGCAATTATCCTTCATTTATGAGCACGAGTGTAGTTTCCTTTCCGCGTCACATGCCACAGTATCACCAGGCGACATTTGATCTTGCGATGGTCGGGAGTCATAATGTTTTGGCTCGTCATTATATAGATTTGCTCGATCTACCAATGTTGTAGGTTCGAATCCTGTCTCGGGCATGGATGTGTGTGATGTCCTTAGGTTAGTTAGGTTTAAGTAGTTCTAAGTTCTAGGGGACTGATGACCACAGATGTTAAGTCCCATAGTGCTCAGAGCCATTTGAACCATTTTTGAACCAGTGTTGTACGGTCTTCGTTGCCTGGTTCATTCGGTGTGGTACTGACCAGATACCCATGAACCTAGGCTATTTGTGTGGGAAAAGGGAACTGTCTGCGATAGCCGAAGGGTAAATATCTTCTCCAGCAGTAGGAGTTTATTTAAGTTTAATCAGGAGACATGTATGAGAGCGTTTCGGAGAATGTGGTGAGCATCATGGAAAGGTGTCGTCGCTAACCTCACTGTCTTCGTATCGGACACTGGTTGTTATGGCAACTGCGTAAGAAATCGGACAGCGGGAGATACGCCAGTCCACGCCTTCGGTAGCAGGGGCGCAGAGCTGCTGGCTGGCCGCGGCGCAGCCCGCCCTGCAAAAGGCAGGGGCTCGGCTATCGCGCCGGAGCCACGCCGGCGCTGCCAGCTAACCCCCGTTGCGACGGCCGCTGTCACGGTAACCTGGAGGCGTTAATTACACGCGTCACGCCCCCGCAAAGCGGAATTAAGGCTAAAGCGCTCCATCACGGCGCAGCCTTATCTCGCCCCGCCGTTTCCACAGCATCCGCCCTCTTCCGCGGAAATAATCAGCGCCGCTCCTGAAGTTACACTACGTCGTCCATTACAACAAGGACACATCATCCGGCTTGAAGACCTTCCTACCCAGAATGAATCCTTTAGCAGTTTATTAAAATTTCCTTTCTTGTCAACCATAAGATCCAAACAAGGTCCATATGCCCCCTAAATTAATACCAACCACTCTTTCGTTCCTCCATTACTCTCCAGTACTGTTCTTCCTTCGTGCCTTCAACAGGACATTCTCCAAATCCTGCACCTCTGCATCCTTCCGCAGCCACACTGCCAAATCCATCCCGATAAAAAGTAAAAAAATGCAATGAGATGTCAAGGCGCAGTGTGTCTTCGCCAGAAAGTGTAAAGGAGAGAACGTGCCTTCCGAAACAACGCGGACACACCGTGGACTGAAGCAGCAAGAATACTTACAAGATGTGACAAACTCAATAAAGAGACAGTCCACATCACACTTGTCCGTCCTCTGCGTTAATATTGCTGCGCGGTGTGGGATACTTGCCAGGTAGGATTGACGGAGGACATCGAAAATGTGCAAAGAAGGGCAGCTCGTTTCGTGTTATCGCGCAATAGGATTGAGAGTGTCACTGATATGATACGCGAGTTGGGGTGGCAGTCACTGAAACAAAGCGGTTTTCTTTGCGGCGAGATCTATTTACGAATTTTCAATCACTAAATTTCTCTTCCGAATACGAAAATATTTTGTTGACACCCACCTACGTAGGGAGAAATGATCATCATAATAAAATAAGAGAAATCAGAGCTCGAACGGGAAGATTTAGGTGTTCCTTTTCTCCCACGCGCCATTCTAGAGTTGAATGGTAGAGGAGTAGTACGAAAATGGTTCGATGAACCCTCTGCCAGGCACTTAAGTGTGAATTGCAGAGTAACCATGTAGATGTAGATGAACCGGAGACAATTTTTACAATTTTCGCTTCAGTTGTCGTTTCGGTTTCGCATTTACTTTTATGCTACGACTAGTTCCGATCAAATTTGATCAATTTCAGATCTGCGTTGTTGCATAATTAAGCCGTCGAATCCACGTGGAACATGCCGGTATACTGTATATCCACATGGATAAGACGCATTACTTATCCAGCTACATAACTTTGAAGATGAACCAATTTGATCGAAACTAAACGCATCATCAAAATAAATGTTTAACTGAGAAGGCAAAAGAAATGATGTTCTCAGTAGCAACATAGTTCCGGAATCGCACTCGACGAATATATCGGCAAGAACGAGGAGATTTTGTTGCGTTGACAGGATAGGAGACCCTTTATTTACATGAAATAGATAACTATAGAGTGGCCCTCAGCCACTGGATTTAACAGCACTTCGACCCATGGGCGTCAGTGTCACTGCTTATTTATTAACGAAACGGCTCACTCGGCCTCTCGACAATGGCACACCGCGACAAAGGCCAAATATATCAGTAAACACGTGGGTAGTGAGTCGGAATCTAACCCGGCACCTTCGCACAACGAGACCGACTCGAATCACACACCACAATACCGGTTCGATCGGTGTTCTCTACCAACCTCTACACGAGGTAATAGAGCTTATCTACACTAGGCGTCCTTTCTTCCGATTCCCATTCATAAACGTTAACTCTGAATGCGGTCCTTTTTCTAAGACATCCACTCCCCAAAAACAAAGCTTCCGTTTTACAGCTGTATCTCCACCCACTCAAGCAGAAGATGAAGCTATGGAGGTAGTGTACTAGGATATGGAACTTGTAATCAAGAGTGTAAAAGGAGATGAAAATCTAATAACCATGGCTGATAGGAACATGCTTTAGGATAAGAAATAAAAGACAGAGTTGCGGGAAAATATGGGGTCGGTAACAGGAATGAGAAAGAAGAAAAATTCATTGATTTGTGTATTAAATTTCAATTAGTAATAGCGGATAGAATGCTCAAAGATCACAAGAAGAGGAAGTATACTTGTAAAAGGACTTGAGATACGGAAAGATTCCAGCTGCAGTATATCGTGGTAACAAAGATTATAAAATCAGGTACTGGACTGTAAGGCGTACCCAGGAGCAGATATAGACTTAGATAATAGTAATGAATAGTAGACTACAGTTTAAGAGAATCATTCGGAAGAAACCATCTAGAAAGAACGTGGGTACTGAAGTACTCGGGGATAATGAGATGCATTTGAAGTTTTTTAAAACTGTAATGTAGATACTGCGATGATGAATATCACAACAAGAAGTTCAGCTGAAGACGAATGAACGTCTCTAAAAATGGCAATCACGGAAGTTGTATAGAAAAATATAGGTACAAGGAAGGTAACTACGAAGAAACCTTAGGTAACAGAAGAAAAAATTCGATTGATCGACGAAACAAGGAAGTACAAAAAGTCTAGGAAAAGAGAGGAATGCCCGAATATAACTCGGAAATGAAATAAAGAGTATGTTCCGGGAAGCCAAGCCGAAATGGAAACATGAAAAATGCGAAGAAATCGAAATATAAGTGGTCGTCGGAAAGACTGATTCAGCATATAGAAAAGCCAAAGTATATTTCTGTGAAATCAAAATCAAAGTCCAGAATGAAATTTTCTCTCTGCAACGGATTGTGCGCTGATATGAAACTTACTGGAAGATTAAAACAGGGTGCCAAACAGAGACTCGAAGGCGGGAGCTTTCACGAGCAAGTGCTCTACCAACTGAGCTACGTAAGCACGACTCACGACCCTTCCTCACAGCATTACTTCTGCCAATACGTTCTCATACCTTCCAGACTTCACAAAAGCTCTCCTGCGAAGCTGTATGGACAGGTGCTTGGGTAGTTCAATTGATAGAGCACTTCCCCGCGAAAGGCAAAGGTCCCCAGTTCGAGTCTCGGTCTGGCACACAGTTTTAATCTGACAGGAACTTTCAAAATCAAAGTTGTTAACATTAAAAATGTAACTGGAATTCGAGTGTTAAATTCAGAGGAGAGAGTGTGGGTGGAAAGAGAACATTGAAAGCCTCTACGTGGCAGAGAAGCTGTCAGACTACTTGATAGAGGAAGAAATTGGAATCTATATGGAAGACATAGAAGTTGGAAAATTAGAGACAGTTTAACAAAACTTTGGAAGACTTGCGATCAAATAAGACGGACGGAATAAACAACATTCCTTCAGAAGTTCTAAAAGCAAGTGGGGAAGTGGCAGCCAAAGTACTATTCAAGTTGGCTTGTAGAATCTGAATCTGGAGACAGAGAGAAAAAATATCATCCCACAGTATCTAAGACAGCAAAGGCAGGCAAGTGTGAGAAAGATCGCACAATCAGCTTAATAGACCGTGTATCAAAATTGCTGACAAGAATTATATACAAAAGAATGAAAAGGTAAAGGAACAAGAGAGGCAGTTCTGAGGTTGTGACTGATAATGGAAAAAATACTTACAAAAAATCAAGACTCCTTCGTAGGCTTTGTCGACGTACAAATAGCGTTCATAAATGTAAAATAATGAAAGATTCTCGAAATTCTCAGAAAGAGAGGTGTATGCTGTAAGGAAAGAAGGATCATATACAATACGTACAAGAACCAGCAGATGGAACTGGGAATGGAAGAGCTAGAAGGAAGAACAAGGACTAGAAAGAGCATGACAGGGATGTAGCCTTTCGCCCCTACTGCTCAATCTACATATGGAAGAAACGAACTAAAAAAAGGTTCACGGACGGGAATAAAATTCAGGGTGATAGGATATAAATGATACGATTTGCTAACAACATTTCAATTCCTCCTGACCTAAAGAAGTCTACTAATATCAAACAGTGGCCTTAATTTGAGGAAGACATTTCCGAAAAAGTACGTTTGCAGCATAACGTTGTATGGAAGTGGGTCATGGGCTATATAAAAACTATAGAAGTTAACAGAAGGGTTTGAGATGGATTTCTGTAGAAGTATGTTTAAAACTAAGTGGACTGATAAGAAATGAGGAGGTTCTCTATAGTAACGGTGAGGAGAGGAACGAAAATATTCACAAGAAGAAAGGACAGATGACAAGGATGTGTTAAGACAAAAGGAATGACCTCCATGGTACTTGAGGGAGCTGTAGAGTGTGAAAGCCACAGGGAAAGATTGGAATACATCCAACAAATAATTGAAGACGTTGGGTTCAGATACTACTTTGAGGTAAAAAAAGTTAGCAGGAATTCGTGGTGGACCGCATAAAACTAGTCAGAAGATTGATGGCCCAGAAAATAAAAAGTTTTAACACGAGTGAAATAGTTAGTGGGCCATTTTAAGAGCAAACTGTAGTCAATTTTACAGAAATACAGAGAGGGGCAAATCAAAGTGGACGGGAGGAGGGAATGCTATTTGACGTCACTGTATGCATATAAACACACCCCCTTACTTCCAACAGGATGGAGCAACTGCCCACACATCCGGCCAAACCTTGGAGCACATTTACGCTATCTTCAGCCTGACAGAGATGTTAGCAGAGATCAGTCTGGTCGCTGCCCTATCTGGCCAGTGTGCGATTACTTTGAGTGGGGGGCCAAGTCCAACGTGTATCGCAACAACCCTCATAGTGTTCAAGAACTGCCGTAGAACATTTCGGATGAAATTGCGACAATTCCAGGAGTCCAGCTTCGATCCGCCTTCAGCAGTTTGTTGACCAGGGCCCATGAGTGCCAAGAGAAGAATGGTTCAAATGGCTCTGAGCACTATGGGACTTAACTGCTGTGGTCATCAGTCCCCTAGAACTTAGAACTACTTAAACCTAACTAACCTAAGGACACCACACACATCCATGCCCGAGGCAGGACTCGAACCTGCGGCCGTAGCGATCGCGCGGTTCCAGACTGTAGCGCCTAGAACCGCTCGGCCACCCCGGCAGGCAAGAGAAGAATGGCAATCACTTTCAACATCTGCTGTAATCAGGTTGGCACTGTATTTCCTATCCTCTGCTGTATTTCCTATCCTCTGCTGTATTTCTTTGTACCCTGGAACGCTGTTCTCCGGTCGACTTTTGTTTACCACTCCCCGTAAAAGTTTTTTCGGACATAATTACAATTATCATCTGTGACAGTAGCGTTGATACTGAGTAGATTTTGCCTTGTTGTACAGAATGAACTATCACGTCACTGCTACAATTTCGTCATCAATTTCATGTCTGAAGATGCTGATAAACACCAAAAACGGATGATTGGTGCCTTTTTATGCAGACGACGTGAACTGACGTTAGAGTTTCTTATGGTAGGCTTGCGTTTACTTGGTTGCGTGCCAGACATCGTAACTGCGACCCAGCAATCGATGTGTGAGCCATCCATGTACTTGCAACAGCTCGTCCTTCCCCTGTTTTTTGTGTTCCTCGTCGTTAGGATCGGAAAAAAAACACGTGGGCTGCGTTATCTAAATGCTCACACGTCTTGACAGTTATGGTGACAGATGAACTGATGTAACTCTGACCGCGTAATACGAAGTACCGTTCGTGAGTGATAATTAACGACACCGTGCTACGCCCGACGCGTTGTAGCTTACGCCAGCATCATTATGCTGTCAAACACGTTATCTGTTCGTCGCAACTACAGCGTTAATACAGTTTCTGTTAGGTGACAGACTTCAATCTTTTTAAGGGATCAGTCTTTTGACTGGTTGCTGCTGTTCCGCGTCTTTTTATATACTGCGCAAATCTTTTCATCTCTACGTCAATACACCTACATCATTTGTGTCAAACATAGGAAGAACGTAAATCTAGGAACTATCGGTATAACAGCCGTAAATTGTCGTAGCTGTGTTGGGAAAGTACCAGAGCTCCAAGAGCTAATAGAAAGCATTGATGCCCAAATCGTCATAGGCACTGAAAGCTGACTAAAGCAGAAGACAAGTTAAGCCGAAATTTTTGCGAAGGACCTAACGCTGTTCAGAAACGGTAGGTGAAACACAGTTGGCGGTGGCGTATTTGTTGGTGTTAGAAGTGGTTTATCTTGCAGCAAAATTGAAGTAGATAGTTCGTGTGAGGTAGTATGTGCAGGGGTTATTCTTGGCAACCTTTTATGGACCTCCCAATTCAGAAGATACAACTGCTGAAAGGTTCAAAGAACACTTGAGTTTAATTTCAAACAAGTACCCGACTCATACAGCTATGGTTGGTCGTGACTTCAATTTATGCTCGATGTTGGCGAAAATACATGTTTACGCATACCACACCATTATCCGAAATTGTGCTAAACGCATTCTCTGAAAATTTTTTCGAGCAATTATTTCGTGAGCCCAAGAGAATAGTAAACGTTTGTAAAAACGACCTCTTAGCAACAAATAACCCTGAGCTAATCGTGAGAACAAAAACGGAAACAGGGATTAGTGAACACAGGGTTGTCGTAGCGAGATATTGTAATACCAAATCCTCCAAAAAATAAAAGAAAAATACACCTATTCAAAAAAGGCAGATAAAAACCACTGGGCGCTTTCCAGAGAGACAATCTGAGCACCTTCGACATTAACATTGTAAGTGTAGACCATATGTGGCTTGAATTCAAAGAAACAGTATCGACAGCAGTGGAGAGATTTGTACCAAATAAATTAACAAACGACGGAGCTGATCCTGATTAGTACACAAAACAGGTGCCAACACTGTTGCAGAAATAACGAAAAAAGCGTACCAAATCCAAACGAAAGCAAAATCTCCAACATATTTTACAGTAGCTCGAAATTCAGCGCAGGCTTCAATGTGAGATGCTTATAACAGTTTCCAAACGAAACTTTGGCTCGGAACCTGGCATAAAATCCAAAGAGACTCTGGTCATATGTAAAGTATGCTAGCGGCATGACACAATCAATGCCTTCTCTGGCCTTTTTTGCCATAGCGAGTCTGCTTTTGATGTCCTCCTTGCTCCGTCCGTCATTGGTTATTTTACTGCCTAGGTAGCAGAATTCCTTAACTTCATTGACTTCGTGACCATCAGTCCTGATGTTAAGTTTCTCGCTGTTCTCATTTCTACTACTTCTCATTACCTTCGTCTTTCTCCGATTTACTCTCAAACCATACTGTGTACTCATTAGACTGTTCATTTCGTTCAGCAGATCATTTAATTCTTCTTCACTTTCACTCAGGATAGCAATGTCATCAGCGAATCGTATCATTGATATCCTTCACCTTGTATTTTAATTCCACTCCCGAACCTTTCTTTTATTTCCATCATTGCTTCCTCGATGTACAGATTGAAGAGTAGGGGCGAAAGGCTACAGCCTTGTCTTACACCCTTCTTAATACGAGCACTTCGTTCTTGATCTTCCGCTCTTATTATTCCCTCTTGGTTGTTGTACATATTGTATATGACCCGTCTCTCCCCATAGCTTACCCCTACTTTTTTCAGAATCTCGAACAGCTTGCACCATTTTATATTGTCGAATGCTTACTGGCCCATATCATTAACGTCGACATGGCCGGCCAGTGTGGCCGAGCGGTTCTAGGCGCTTCAGTCTGGAACCGCGCGACCGCTACGATCGCAGTTTCGAATCCTGCCTCGGGAACGGATGTGTGTGATGTCCTTAGGTTAGTTAGGTTTAAGTAGTTCTAAGTTCTAAAAGACTGATGACCTCAGATGTTAAATCCCATAGTGCTCAGAGCCATTTGAACCATTTTTGAACGTAGACATGCAACAGGATTTTGAAACATGTTGTGTTCGAACATTTTGAATTACCTTTAAGAGAACAGTCTATTGACTTGCAGTCAGGACAGATTTAGAAAACATCGTTCTTGCGAAATAAAACTAGCTCTTTACTCACACGAAGCGTTGAGTGCTATTTACAAGGTGTTTCTAATTGATTCCGCATTTCTAGGTTTCCAGAAGGCTTTTGACACTGTACCACACACGCGGCTTGTAGTGAAATTCCTTCCTTATGGAATATCATCTCAATTATGGGATTGGATTCATGAATTCCTGTCAGAGGTCACAGTTCGGAGTGATTGACGGAAAGCCATCGAGCAAAACAGAAGTGATATCTGGCGTTCCGCAGAGAAGTGTTACAGGTCCTCTACTCTTCCTTACCCTCGTAAATGATTTAGGAGACAATCTGAGCAGCCGTCTTAGGTTGTTTGTGGATGATGCTGTCGTTTATCGTCTAGTGAAGTCATCAGAGAATCAAAACCAACAGCAAAACGATTTAGAAAAGACATCTGAATGGTGCTAAAAAAACAGTTGATCCTAAATAATGAAAAGTGTGAGGTCATCCATATGAAAGCTAAAAGGAATTCGCTAAACTTCGGTTACACGATACATCAGTCAAATCTAAAGGTCGTAAATTCAACTAAATACCTAGGAGTTACAATTAATAAAAACTTAAATTGGAAAGAAGACAAACCAAAGACTGTATTTTATTGACAGAACTCTTAGAAAAGGTAACATATTTTAGAGACTTTCTATACTACGCTTGCCCTTCCTCTTCAGAAGTACTGGTGCGCGGTCTAGGATCCTTACCAGACAGGATTAACGGAAAAAATCGAGAAAGTTCAAAAAAGAGCAGCACATTTTGTATTATCGAGAAATAGGGGAGAGAGTTCCGCTGACAAGATACAGATTTGGGGTGGACATCATTAAAAGAAAGGCGCTTTTTCGTTGCTGCAGTATCTTCTCACTAAAAATCAATCAACAATTTTCTCCAACGAATGCGAAAATATTTCGTTGGCGCCGACCTACATAGGGAGAAATGATCATCGTAAGAGAATAAGGGAAATCAGAGCTCGACGCAAAGATAAAAGGCGATCGTTTTTTCCACGCTCTGTTCAAGACTGGACTTATTGTGAAGGTGGTTCGATGAACTCTCTGCCAGGCACTTAAGTGTAATTTGTAAAGTATCTGTGTGGATGTAGATGTACATCTGAACACATACACCGCAAGCCACCTTGTGGTGCATGGCGGAGGGTATCTGGTACGCCCACTAGTCATTTCCTTTCCCGTTCCACTGGCAAATATAGCAACGGAAAAACAACTGTTTATACGCCTCCGTAGGAGCTGAAATTTATCTTGTCTTCTCGGTCCTGTCGTGCACTGTGCGTTGGCGGCAGTGGAATCGTATAGCAACATGCTGCAAATGGTGATTTCCTAAATTTTCTCAATAGTGTTCCGCGGAAAGATCATCTTCTTTTCTGCTGTTCGTCTTCTAGGGATTTCTATTTGAGTTCGCGGAGCATTTTCATTATACTCCCGTGTTGACAGTATCTATCGGTAACAAATCTAGCAGCAATGCCTCCGAATTTCTTTGATATCTTCCTTTACTTCGGTCTGGTGGGGATCCCAAACACTCGAGCAGTACTCAAGAATGGTCGCACTAGTGTTCTATAGACGGTCTTCTTTATAGATGAGCCATACTTCCGCAGAATTCTTCGAAAGGCGACCATTCGCCTTCAATATCGACCTTAGGTGCACGCTCTATTTCATATCGCTTTGCAGCGTCGCGCCAAGATGTTTAACTGACGTGACTAAGTAGAGCAGCACACCATTAGTATTGTATTCGAACATTACAGGGTTGTTTTTTCCTACTCCTCTGCATTAACTTACGTTTTTTTACATTCAGATCAGCTGCCATTCATTACACCAAACAGAAATGTTATCTATCAAGGACACCATGCGGCAGTCAGGTTTTTGTAATTCTTCATATTTATGGCACGTGAAGTTCAGAGCTCAACCTTCAGTCAGCCGAAGTAGTTCGATGCAACTCTTAAAAATTCTCGAGACAATCGATTTTGAAATTTTCCGAGCGGCTTTATTTCCACAAATTAATTTTTTTAGACAAGCAGCCTGGCCCCGTGGCAGGATGCTCGTCTGGGACGTGGAAGGCTTAGGGTCGATGCAAATTTTTAAATAACGATGTATAAGAGCATTTCCGTGAAGCGTAAAATACGTAAAGATAGAAAAATACTGTAACGTTCTAGACTGGCAACCAATAATTCGAGTTTCATTTTGCACATTATTTTTTACCCTCTTTTCAGTCAGAATACCTACGTCATATAAATACAAAATTCATTAACAAGTATGTAATTGCCATTTTGTTAAAAAATGCTTGTCCTCTTATATCTAATTCCAAACCGCACACAATTCATTTCAAATATGAATTCTCAATCACCGTCTTTTGTAAACAGTTGTTAATAACGACTGTTTTAATTTTTGAAAAAAGCATTACAAATTAGCTTTTTTCATGTTTATGTAATTTCGATTCTCAGAAATATTCATAGAAGATACAGCTTTGTTTAAAAATTTGTGTCACCCGGGACTCGAACTAAGTACCCTCACACGGCAGTCAAACATTTTACCACAGCGCTATATCGCTGATCGAAAACTCGACGCTTTTAAAACTTCAAAGTCGATTTTCTCGAGCATTTTTGGGAATTTCTTCGAGCTAGTTCAAAAGATTGATATTTGAGTTACGACCTTCGCTTACCAGAAATGTAAAAAAACTACAAAAATCAGACTGCATCGAAATCGACCGCAAATATAGTAAACAAGAAACACAGCTGAGTGCAAAAATGAGCATGAAAGAATGCTGTGCGTTTCATACCAAAATAATTTACAGCTGAAGTACTCGTTATCCAGCATCAGAGCAGCAACCCAAGGGTAACAGTGGTCCTTTTGTATTTTATTCACACACGAAAATAACTGAATGCTGATGTCCGCCCTCCAATGTTCCCATAGCACTCAAAAACACTAGAAGAAAATCGAAAAGTAGAATTCCGAGCGCCCTTGAATAAAAAGCATATGGATTGTTTAGAAAGAGCCATCTGTAGCTCCGTGGACAGTGACTGAGAGGTTACTGGTTCAATATTCGATGGATGCATTTTTTTGTATTTGAATCAGTATTTATTACCGAATATGTTAATTAATAAATAATAAAGTACAATTTTCAAGTAGAAATATTTTGATATTGAATTACTAATTGCATGGAAAGTTGATATATCACATTGTTAAATGAAGACCTTATATTTACCAGTAGCAATATTTTTAATATTATGTTTTTATTTATTTGTATCCTCTTAAAACGAAAAACTATTTTACTTACATATTTAGGATTATTCTACCAAACTGTAATTTATCATGAAAACTCACATATTCAATCGATTGGTAATTAAAAGTAAAATGTTATTTTTTATTAAGAGTTCTGATAGAGTATTTGTTAATTAACGTTTCTATATAGGCTTCAGTACGTAAACAATAAATGTCGTCCGATTGTGCAACAAAAGTGGTGGACTGTCAGAAGAGTACATGATCCGAGTTCCGTGCAGACTCATCTCTGCTGTGGTATGGATAACAGTTGCATCAGAGTGAGCCACTGAAATGGTACGGCAGATGGAAACGTACTCGGAAGTTGAAGGACGATTCTTGTGGGGGAAAAGGTCTAAATTTCATAGAAATTCGCAGTGAAATTATGGAGATGAACAGAACAAATGCAATATAACGTCTAGTCAAAGTGAAGTGGTACCAACAGTAGATCAATGTGTTACATACGTAGGTGATACTGTTCGAGAAAAAAAAAGCCATCTACGTCTACCACAGGGAACAATGCGACACGTCCCCTTAGAAAAATTATGAATTCAAAAATGGCTGTGAGCACTACGGGACTTAACTGCTGAGGTCATTAGTCCCCTAGACTTAGAACTACTTAAACCTAACTAACCTAAGGACATCACACACATCCATGCCCGATGCAGGATTCGAACCTGCGACCGTAGCGGTCGCGCGGTTCCAGACTGTAGCGCCTAGAACCGCTCGGCCACTCCGGCCGGCAATTATGAATTGCTGTGCTGGTAAACTTCTACGTTATTTGATACAGAGACAGCTGAGTAAAACTGAACGTACTCAGGCATTTCTCTCTTTACTTATTCTTGTTGTTGTTGTTGCGATCTTCAGTCCTGAGACTGGTTTGATGCAGCTCTCCATGCTACTCTATCCTGTGCAAGCTTTTTCATCTCCCAGTACCTACTGCAACCTACATCCTTCTGAATCTGCTTAGTATATTCATTTCTTGGTCTTCCTCTACAATTTTTACCCTCCACGCTGCCCTCCAATACTAAATTGGTGATCCCTTGATGCCTCAGAACATGTCCTACCAACCGATCCCTTCTTCTGGTCAAGTTGTGCCACAAACTCCTCTTCTCCCCAATCCTATTCAATACCTCCTCATTAGTTATGTGATCTACCCATCTAATCTTCAGCATTCTTCTGTAGCACCACATTTCGAAAGCTTCTATTCTCTTCTTGTCCAAACTATTTATCGTCCATGTTTCACTTCCATACATGGCTACACTCCATACAAATACTTTCAGAAATGACTTCCTGACATTTAAATCTATACTCGATGTTAACAAATTTCTCTTCTTCAGAAACGCTTTCCTTGCCATTGCCAGTCTACATTTTATATCCTCTCTACTTCGACCATCATCAGTTATTTTGCTCCCCAAATAGCAAACCTCCTTTACTACTTTAAGTGTCTCATTTCCTAATCTAATTCCCTCAGCATCACCCGACTTAATTCGACTACATTCCATTATCCTCGTTTTGCTTTTGTTGATGTTCATCTTATATCCTCCTTTCAAGACACTGTCCATTCCATTCAACTGCTCTTCCAAGTCCTTTGCTGTCTCTGACAGAATTACAATGTCATCGGCGAACCTCAACGTTTTTATTTCTTCTCCATGAATTTTAATACCTACTCCGAATTTTTCTTTTGTTACCTTTACTGTTTGCTCAATATACAGATTGAACAACATCGGGGAGAGGCTACAACCCTGTCTTACTCCCTTCCCAACCACTGCTTCCCTTTCATGTCCCTCGACTCTTATAACTGCCATCTGGTTTCTGTACAAATTGTAAATAGCCTTTCGCTCCCTGTATTTTACCTCTGCCACACAATATTTTTAGCGCAACGCAATCTGACTTTCAATAATCCCTACAAAAGAATAGCGCTGACTAACAATAACCTAAACCTTTCATGGATCACCCACCTCACAAAAATCCTCGTTACTCGAACTACTGCAATACAGCGAGCGCCAATACTGCCAGCTAAATAAAAGATTCTAACTACTGAAGGCACTAACTACTGATAGGGATAGTTAGCAAATGAAGGATTTTGATAGAGAACAAGCAATGTATTTATCTTAATAGTGTTCAGAAGTCATATATATCAGTTCCCGAGATCCAGTCTTACAAATTTCCTTTTTCTGACGGACACACGTCCATATCGTCCGCTCTCAAAACTCTGGCATCTCTGTACCCACATCCACCACTGCTGGAGGCTCACCTCCAACTGCGCAACGGTACGCGCTGTTCACATCCAATTGCCCAACACTACACAAGCGAATATTCCAACAATGTGTCCAACCAGCCACAGATTGCACACAGCACAGTTAGTGATTTTCATACAGTGCGCTACGTGGTGTTACCAACTTAAAAACCTAAATAGCCTATTTACAAATGTCCAGACAATCGAGGAACAACATCTGGATGGGAAATAGATTTTCCAACGAGAAGAAGTTCACACAGCGGTCCTCGAATTGCTCCGTGACCAAAGAGCGGATTTCTATAGTCGATGAATTGAAGTCTTAGTAGAAGATTTCGACCGTTGTTTACTGGATACTTTGTGTGTATGCTGAAAAACAGTGTCATGTATCTGTGTAATTTTTTAGAGCATCGTTCAATAAAAGTTATTTAGTCTGCCAAAAGAAAGTGTCACTTTCTGAAGTTGTCTCGTCAAGATTGGTACGCTACGCAAGCAGTTACGGACGATTCTGCCAGAATACTCGAAATTTTTTTTAATTAACGGCATTCGAATACCTTCAAAGTCTATTTTTTCGAGCGTTTCTGCGAAGTGCATCGCACTGTTATATAAGATTGATGTTGGAGCCATAGGCCTCAAATCCTACAAATACAACAATATCGAAGGTAGCCAGTTCGTGGGGTCCCTTCGCAAGACCTAGAACATCTGGCAATGATTACGTGCGTCAGCCTGGCGACGCCATTGTGAAGGACGCCATTTTGTCGACTGTGCGGCAACGTCGAGGGGGCGGAGGAGGCGCCGTCGGGCGTCGCGTGGGTTGCTGCGGCGCGCACCACCGCTCGATTAACTCCGCTTTCCGTATGCCGGGGCGTCCATGGCGCGCTGTCTTGTACGTTCTGTCCAATCTGCCCTAATCTAGAGCCGGTTTAAGATTACTTGGAACCCATAGCACTGATGAGCTGAGGAGCGCCCCTATTCAGCAATATTTATCTACATCTACATGGATACTCTGCAAATCACATTTAAGTGCCTGGCAGAAGGTTCATCGAACCACCTTCACAATTCTCTATTATTCCAATCTCGTATAGCGCGCGGAAAGAATGAACACCTATATCTTAACCGTGCGACTGCTACGGTCGCAGGTTCGAATCCTGCCTCGGGCATGGCTGTGTGTGATGTCCTTAGGTTAGTTAGGTTTAAGTAGTTCTATGTTCTAGGGGACTGATGACCTCAGATGTTAAGTCCCATAGTGCTCAGAGCCTTTTGAACCATTTTTTTTAATCACCATTTGAACTATGTACCAATGCTCAAATTACTGGCAAGCAGGACTCACTGTCGATCATAGTTGTCGGTGTTGCCTTGTGCAGACTGTCTGGAGCTTGAACAGATCCCATGTTAACAAGTAAAATGCATCGTATTACTGTGTAGTTCTAAGCTTAGATCTATGCACAGAACAAAATTTCGATACACGCTTCATAATTCTGTCCTACACAGTAACACGATTCGACTTATCGCTTAGAAAGACCTGATCTGAGTTTTAGTTAATGGAGAAATCCAGCACCCCAACGCTGCAACCTTCGGGAAGAGGGGAGGGGGGGGGGGGTGAGAATGAGCAGGAATTTAAGCATGATGACTATTTTATACACATGCGTTAATATACGACAGCCATAAAGTAAAGATAGTCTGTGCTGAAAAGAATCGTAGAAACGACGCTCTGTTAGATTACTATTAACTGTAATTCTAACAAAAAGCTGTCACACTTTAAAAATACTCTGGTTGTCTTGACTGGTTAACGAAGCGGCCTATGTTATTTGGTGCGGGGAATATCAACAAATGGGTTTTCAATTGAGCTCTGTTAAGAACATAAAACAAATAATCTCTGTGGACTATGTTGTGTTGGAACAGAAAATGTAAATGGAACAGTTCTGCCAAATGTGATACGTAAGACATAAATTAAGGAAACAGAATTGCCTCGAATGTACTCTTCCAACTTTCAAAATTACACACAAGTTTATCTTAATGATCTCTTCTTTGCAAGCTCGACACATAGTGCAAATCATACGCAAGTAATTCTAAACAATATTGTTATTTACAGTTCCCCCGAAAAATAGGCAGTGAGGCTGTGGGGCCTGGAAGAAAGTCGCCTCTGATTACCGTCTCAGATTGTTGTTCTAAACATTCGGGGCTCCACCCTCGGTAAGTTCTACACTCCGTGTATTCCCACATCACTAGTTCCGCTTACCGGAACAGGCACACTTGTGAGGGCAGCAGACATTGTCGCACGTACAACAGTTTACATACTCACCATCACTCTTCATAAAAAAACAACTGTTATGTGAGAGTAGCCACCTAATTCATAAATAAACAATTGAAAGTTACGATTTGTTCTAACCCCAGCAAGACAAGCCTATATGTATGCACATGACCCATAAATAAATAATAAAATTTATAATAGCGCAGTGGCGGGATAGGCGCACAATCTGGTGATCAGGAAGAGTACGAAACCATTTTTCCGCCATCGAACTTATTCTCTTCAGGCCGACTGCCACCGAAGGCGAATACGTCACTGACATTACACACGGAGGTGTGTCGACCTATACCAACACGTCACATAAGTAAGACGCGGTAGGTGCTATGGTTGTCAGGTCGTACGAGTACGAAGTGACTGGACAGAGAAGCAGAAAGAGAGCACCCTGTGACAAATCGGGGCAACGATGCACAAAAGGGTAGAGGCGCGGCTCTGACACTGAATTCCACTGTCCGGAAATCCCCAGGAGTCAACTCTGAGCGAACCAGAGGGCCGTGTTTACCTCCCGCGGTGCGCTCGCTGCAAAAACGCTCACGTGCCGGAGGAGTCTGTGACGCGCGCGAGCTGGCGGACCACTGGTTACGGCTGCCGCCGCCAGAGGCGCTGCAGTGATTATGCACGCCGCACAGCCGGAAGGCCCGCGTTCGTTCCGCCCGCGAGTTGGGCGGCTGGGCGCCCCTACCTGTCAGTCGCGGATCGACACCCCGTGAATGCAGAGCGACCTCCCGCCAGTTCCGCCACCCATTGTAGACCTTCCAGAAAGACGCACCAATTGTACCACCACCCCAGAAGACAGCTGGAGCGCTATCCGCGACGGGTATTGTGCACAGTCGCTCCTGCCACTCAGCTAGCGCGGCTTTCGGGGCCGACAAAAAGTGCAGCCTCAGGCAGTTAGCTGGCAGGCGTAACACGAATCTCTACTAATGCGATCGGATGGGAGTAAAGAGGAGCGAAGCGGCGTCACTCAACAACATAAGGAGAATTTAATCGACTTGTGACTCGGCGCTTCGGTGGTCGTCCCTCTTCGTTTACAACGTAGTAAATATGAGAAAGGAAGACGTTTATCATTGCCGACCAGTTTGCAGGAGAAATACCGAAACCGATATTACGCTTACTTTGTATTACACTACCGGCCATTAAAATTGCTACACCACGAAGATAAAGTGCTACAGACGCGAAATTTAACCGACAGCAAGAAGATGCTGTGATATGTGAATGATTAGCTTTTCAGAGCAGTCGCACAAGGTTGGCGCCGGTGCCGACACCTACAACGTGCTGACACGAGGAAAGTTTCCAACCGAGTTCTCATACACAAACAGCAGTTGACAGGCGTTGCCTGGTGAAACGTTGTTGTGATGCTTCGTGTAAGGAGGAGAAATGCATACTATCGCGTTTCCGACTTTGATAAAGGTCGGATTGTAGCATATCTCGATTGCGGTTTATCGTATCGCGACATTGCTGCTCGCGTTGGTCGAGATCCAATGACTGGTAGCAGAATGTGGAATCGGTGGGTTCAGGAGGGTAATACGGAACGCCGTGCTGGATCCCAACGGCCTTGTATCACTAGCAGTCGAGATGACAGGCATCTTATCCGCATGGCTGTAACGGATCGTGTAGCCACGTCTCGATCGCTGAGTCAACAGATGGGGACCTTTGCAAGACAACAACCATCTGCACGAACAGTTGGACGACGTTTGCAGCAGCACGGACTATCAGATCGGAGATCATGGCTGTGGTTACCCTTGACGCTGCATCACAGACAGGAGCGCCTGAGATTCAACGACGAACCTGGGTGCACGAATGGCAAAATGTCATTTTTTCGGATGAATCCAGGTTCTGTTAACAGCAACATGATGGTCGCATCCGTGTTTGGCGACATCGCGCTGAACGCGCATTGGAAGCGTGTATTCGTCATCGCCATACTGGCGTATCACCCGGCGTGATGGTATGGAGTGCCATTGGTTACACGTCTCGGTCACTTCTTGTTCGCATTGACGGTACTACGAACAGTGGACGTTACATTTCAGATGTGTTACGACCCGTGGCTCTACCCTTCATGGAGGCCGTTATTACGGCCAGAGGTGGTTGTTCCGGGTACTGATTTCTCAGGATCTGTGCACCCAAATTGCGTGAAAATGTAATCACATGTCAGTTCTAGTATAATATATTTGTCCAATGAATACCCGTTTATCATCTGCATTTCTTCTTGGTGTAGCAATTTTAATGGCCAGTAGTTGTGCCGGCCGGTGTGGCCGTGCGGTTAAAGGCGCTTTAGTCTGGAACCGCGTGACCGCTACGGTCGCAGGTTCGAATCCTGCTTCGGACATGGATGTGTGTGATGTCCTTAGGTTAGTCAGGTTTAAGTAGTTCTAAGTTCTAGGGGACTGATGACCTTCGAAGTTAAGTCCCATAGTGCTCAGAGCCATTTGAACCATTTGAGCCAGTAGTGTACATCATTTTGCGAGACAAGTAGATTTAATGAGAGGTGCAAATAGAAGAAGGAAGCGTTCTGTTTACAAGAAGGACAGAGAAGCCTAACAGAGAAGCATTTCGTTGTCGACAACCGGCTGAAGAATTCTGAAACTCATTTTATGCTCTCGTATTATGTGTCTTACAGTCTTTTTGAAGATTACTCTTATTCCCAGTACGCATTCTACGAACGAAGCTGTCAGTTCACTATTGATCAAAATTTGGAGAAGAAGCAGTAATGAGGAGAGTAAACGATAAGGTCCCTCTGACACGAACGCTATTAATAGACAATACAGGTGTAGCTGTAACTGGAACTCACAGATTCTAGGCACACACTATTTGATCAAAAGTATCTGGACACCTATTAGTGGACATTAATAAGGGATGTGTTCACACTTCGCCTTTATGGGCGATACTTCCAGTGAGGTTGTAACGTTGTTACTTTATTTTGTTCTGAAAGCGGTACTGATAGACAATAAAAGCGGGTTAAAAGCTGTGAGCTGTCTGGGGAAGTTAACCGTGCATTACTGCACAACTGTTTCACCAGGTATCTAGTCCAGGGTTTACCAAATTCCCAAACAGACTAACATTAATTATAATCTTTTAATAGTCATACAACAACCGGTAATATATATATATATATATATATATATATATATATATATATATATATATATATATATATAAAAGAGAATTTAAATAAAAAGAAATAAATCAGTTTATATTTGGAAATTTATTTTAACATTGATCATTGAAATTTCAGCATATTAAACTCGATTCATAACTAAGATGGTGCCTTATTTAGGATTGTGAAAATGTGAGATTATAATCTTACGGAACACATCAAATATGGAGCCAAGATTGGGAGACTGCATACAACACTGCATTCATAAAATAACACACGAAGAACGTTGAAACATATGCAAGAGGAAATTAACCACAACCAACCGATTCAATTTTCACCCAAAGAAATTACGTTCGTAGCACAATACTGTCCGTCATGTAATTACCACACACTGGTATACTAAATTCATACTAACTCTCTGTGAAATCTTCCCAAAAAGAATAGATGAGGGCTACTTTGATGATTACACCACATGCTTCACGTGGTCAACTTGGTTTACGCAAAGCGTATAACTCCACAATAATTTTGATAATTAAAATAAATTAGATGAAACAATAAGTTCACTGTTACCAGTCACCGTTTTATTTATTTCCACGACGCGTTTCGAAGGTTTAAACCTCCATCATCGGGTGGATTTACATTAGTAAGTATTACATTTGTGTATGTGTTGTGTTACGATTTTTGGAGGAACTTGTGGCACTGCCTAGTGGAGAAACGAGACACTATTTCAGAATATGGTTTAGAAAACCTTCAGTGATCACAGGTTCCTTTTGCTGTCGTAACACATCACATGTATACTGCCACATTTGTAAACAAATATGGCGTCTGGAATCAGCTGGGTGCAAAGTTCGTATAACAGAAGTGAAGACATAATCGCAAAGTACAAAGAATATACATCATAACAATATTATTACAGAATAATTGCTTTAAGCATTTGGCGGTATTTGTTTTGAGGTGTCAAATATATGTGTGTGTACTTCAGGTGGTATATAAATCCAATTCTGACAAGTTAGAACAGCAAACTCGTTTATATAATCAGGTGAAATGTTAAAATGGCTTAAACTTCATACTTATTGATAACAATTAGGTGAAATGTTACAGACTATAATTAAAATGATCATATTGGCTACAACAGTAAAATCATACATACATTACATTCTTTGATTGGGGTTAATAAACAGATGTGAAGTGAGGGGCTGGAGGCAGAAGGAGCGGTAGAGAGAGAGAAAAAAAGTGTGTGTGTGTGTGTGTGTGTGTGTGTGTGTGTGTGTGTGTGTGTGTGTGTGTGTGTGTGTGAAAGGGGGAGGGGGGAGAGTGAGAGATAGATAGATAGAGAGAGAGAGAGAGAGAGAGGGAGAGAGGAAAGAGTGATTATTGAGAGGAAACATTTCATGGCAAGGAGTCTTAAGATTGCATGTTGCATATAGTAGCTGCCTAAAGGTTGGAGTAATACATTGGTTAATGCTATGAAATATGCAGATAGATATACATTTGTGCCAGTAGTTGATGTACATACAGTTTTAAGCTGACAAGGGGTACAAGCTGTTGGTGTGATGAATTATCTGTGAATGAGGTCAATCTCTTGTACTCTTGGCAGCTGTCAATATTTATGGTAAATATTAGATGTGTGTGTGTGTGTAAGTGTGTGTGTGTGTGTGTGCATTTTTATGAGTGTAGGCAGTTGCTGAAAACGGAGATGATACTATTGTAAATATTGTCATTTTTGTCATTTAAGATCTTGCTTCTTGGATGGTGAGTAGAAAGTTGATGTTGTTTGAAATGTGTTTAATCTCCTTTTGTATTCTGGCTGTTGGATCTTTATGTATTTCAGTTATGTTGCTGGTTTGGAAGAAGTCTAAAGTTTTTTCTATGTATGTTGTTCTGTCCATTACAACAGTTGTGTTGCCCTAGCCAGCTTTTAAGGGCTTCTTCTCTTTTCTTGTTAATTTACTCTTAATGGTACGTGTACAATTATTGAATTATTCACGTTATGCTGGGAAAGGTTTTGCAATCTCCTTTTCAATGATTTCGTTAATTTTGTGGCAGGCTGATATTCTGTCAGTTTGCTTCTTAAGGGCGATGGTCGAGATCTGTGTTGCACAAGTGATGAGCTTTTCTTGGATCTTTTGATCCAGCGAAGCTTGAACATTGTGCTTTAAGCCTTTGCAGAGTATGCCTCTTCTTCTGCAGTGAATGTTATGTTCGTGTAGTTGAGGAAGGGTGTGTAGAATGTGTGGTTCTTTTGGTTGCTCTATAAGAGCAACAACTGCCTCCCAAACCGAACCAAAACAACCAAAAGAACCACACATTCTACACACCCTTCCTCAACAACACGAACATAACATTCACTGCAGAAGAAGAGGCATACTCTGCAAAGGCTTAAAGCACAATGTTCAAGCTCCGCTGGATCAAAAGATCCAAGAAAAGCTCATCACTTGTGCAACACAGATCTCGACCATCGCCCTTAAGAAGCAAACTGACAGAATATCAGCCTGCCACAAAATTAACGAAATCATTGAAAAGGAGATTGCAAAACCTTTCCCAGCATAACGTGAATAATTCAATAATTGTACACGTACCATTAAGAGTAAATTAACAAGAAAAGAGAAGAAGCCCTTAAAAGCTGGCTAGGGCAACACAACTGTTGTAATGGACAGAACAACATACATAGAAAAAACTTTAGACTTCTTCCAAACCAGCAACATAACTGAAATACATAAAGATCCAACAGCCAGAATACAAAAGGAGATTAAACACATTTCAAACAACATCAACTTTCTACTCACCATCCAAGAAGCAAGATCTTAAATGACAAAAATGACAATATTTACAATAGTATCATCTCCGTTTTCAGCAACTGCCTACACTCATAAAAATGCACACACACACACACACACTTACACACACACACACATCTAATATTTACCATAAATATTGACAGCTGCCAAGAGTACAAGAGATTGACCTCATTCACAGATAATTCATCACACCAACAGCTTGTACCCCTTGTCAGCTTAAAACTGTATGTACATCAACTACTGGCACAAATGTATATCTATCTGCATATTTCATAGCATTAACCAATGTATTACTCCAACCTTTAGGCAGCTACTATATGCAACATGCAATCTTAAGACTCCTTGCCATGAAATGTTTCCTCTCAATAATCACTCTTTCCTCTCTCCCTCTCTCTCTCTCTCTCTATCTCTCACTCTCCCCCCTCCCCCTTTCACACACACACACACACACACACACACACACACACACACACACACACACACACTTTTTTTTTCTCTCTCTACCGCTCCTTCTGCCTCCAGCCCCTCACTTCACATCTGTTCATTAACCCCAATCAAAGAATGTAATGTATGTATGATTTTACTGTTGTAGCCAATATGATCATTTTAATTATAGTCTGTAACATTTCACCTAATTGTTATCAATAAGTATGAAGTTTAAGCCATTTTAACATTTCACCTGATTGTATAAACGAGTTTGCTGTTCTAACTTGTCAGAATTGGATTTATATACCACCTGAAGTACACACACATACATTTGACACCTCAAAACAAACACCGCCAAATGCTTAAAGCAATTATTCTGTAATAATATTGTTATGATGTATATTCTTTGCATTTTGCGATTATGTCTTCACTTCTGTTATACGAACTTTGCACCCAGCTGATTCCAGACGTCATATTTGTTTACAAATGTGGCAGTATACATGTGATGTGTTACGACAGCAAAAGGAACCTGTGATCACTGAAGGTATCCTAAACTATATTCTGAAATAGTGTCTCGTTTCTCCACTAGGCAGTGCCACAAGTTCCTCCAAAAATCGTAACACAACACACACACAAATGTAATACTTACTAATGTAAAGCCACCAGATGATGGAGGTTTAAACCTTCGAAACGCGTCGTGGAAATAAATAAAACGGTGACTGGTAACAGTGAACTTATTGTTTCATTTAATGTCAGTAACAGTCACGGTAAAGCCTAACCTAAAAATGTTCGCATTTAAAAATAAATTAGGTCGAAAAGCAATTTACAAAAGAAAAACCTCGAACTGGTTACTAACGTCTTACTATTAACCTGATGGGTCAAACAGTTATATAAGCACGTGGTACTGGTCTCGCAAAGTACACCCAACGTGGGTTGAACATAAAGAAAAGTTGCTATATTGAAAAATATTGTCAAGACGAGACGTTATAATCACACAACCATTCGCATTTAAGATTGATCTTAGTTAGAGTTACTGATCAACACGTGGTTCCAGTTTACTCACAAAGTAGTGACAAAGCAACTACCGGAAAATAATCTGAACTTCACACGAGAATTACACTGCGCTGCAATTTAAGATAACATTAGATATTTTAGAGCTAAACCTGATTAAATTTTCAGTTAGGCTGAACTTAAGAAATCCATTGTCCTACGGACTTAGCAGACAAGCGCTTAGCCGGAGATCTTACCACTTCAGACGCTCGCCACGGACAGACTGACCTGGTCCCTTTCTGAGGGTGGCTCACAAATACCAACGGAAGTGGCCGGAGGGGCAGCTTCCTATACCAACATGACAAGAGACGGACAGGACCATACTAAGGGTAGAAACCTCTTTGCTTTTAGAATCGTAGCTACCTGTTCCGACGTTGGTCCTACTGTTCTCTAGCAGACAGGCTTGTCTGCTACCCTCAAGCATGCCACTAGAAATACATTTGCTCATTCACCCTCTCACACAGAAGGGAAGGGGGATGACAGTATCTTATCATATACAGTATATAAAAGAAAGCGGATGTAGGTTCCGTATGAGACTGTGTGACATGATTTACATATAAACTGTGTTTTAAAGTGTAGTAGTGTGACAGATCGTTCTTGTTTATGTGTAAAAGTAACACGTTCCACTACTCAGTCTCCTCCCAGATAGTCAGAAACGCCACAGTAAATTTAGAAGAGGAATTTATGCCGTAAATGACAACAGATTTAAGAAATTAACATGAAAGGAATCCAACAGAGACCTTTCAAGGTGTCTGAATGTATATGGAGGAATGGAAGTCAGTTCGTCCCCAAAAGAAACCAGGGAAGGTACTGTTACTGAACGCTGTGGTCTGGAGCGAGGTGAAAGTTATAATTCGTCCCAAAGGTGTCCCACTGAGTTCAGGGCGAGACTCTGGCCATGTCAGTCTATTTCAGGAATATTATTCTCCACAAACCATTTGTAATATATTGATTATTCCTTGCTACTGTAGTGTCTTGAAGCTGTGAGAAAGGAGGACAGGCGCTCCAAGGCTCGGGAGCAGAGACGATGCCGAGGGTAGACGAAACTAGGAGAGATATTGTTACATGAAGTACACCGTAAGGGTAGAGTCCTGCGAAAATGCAGACGGCCCCAGACGCGGTCACAGAGCGCTAGTTACTCTTCAAAGAATTAACATGTAGTTTCATATGTCGTCTAGACGCTGTGGTAGGTTGCCACCGTAGATGTTTGTAACCAACAGGCACGTACTAGCGTATAACGTCAGCTTTATACCAGCCCTGAGAACAGCAACGTTAGTAGGCTCACAAGGGTTAGAAAGAGAGTGAAAACGCCAAAAAACTGTTGACCTAGCAGTCCCTACTCTGGGGAGCGGAAGGGGCGGGGCTAAATGACGTATAACAATAATGTTGCAAGCCTTGTTTGGCAGAGCAATTACGTTTAGCTTTCAGCTGAACAATGTTGATATCAAATACGGACTTAGCTAGTTCATTAACATCCTCGCCTTAGGAGCAGTAGAGGGGACCTAACTAAACCGTGATTGGCAGGCGCCTGCAAGAGACCTGCGGGATTGGCTGGGTGGCTTTAAATGGAAAAACAGTGCCCCCACCCACGCGACTCTTTAAAACCCCTTGATTCCGCATTTTGGCGGAGCCCTCAGTGAAACGATCTGGGCGCCGAATCCGCGTCTGTCGACTCCAGCCTCGGTCCAGCTCCGCGTAAGTCTGCACTCTCACTTGGAGTGCCTCAGTGAACAGTGTCACATTCAGTATGTTTTGTTGTGCAACTAAGTTGTTGCCTTAAGATGCTTCTAGTGTTTGCTACTGTGGTTAGCATCCACTCCTGTACTTCTGCACTGGCTTCTGTTGTAACAATGTTATTCATGCTTTTTATAACCCTAGAACCGGCCTCCGGTGTATTAGTTAGTCCTATCTGGAATAAACAACTATTTCAAAACCCTGTTTGTCCAAGAGTCTCCACAACGAGTTCCCTACCAAGTCTCACCACCTGCATTTCTAGTAAATGCCTCTACCACTGTTGGCTCAGATAGAGTAAAACAATCAAATGCCTTCACTGTGAATTGTCCTTCTGCCATCTGCTCTGTACCGCTCGGGAGCGTAGACAGACCAATAACCCCTTTTCTCCCTCTTCCACCTGTCAGGACACGACACATTGCCTCACAGATGCCGCTTTATGACCTAGTGGATTGCAGAGTTGATACAATCGTCAACTGTTCTTTTACTATACGGGTACACAGTGTGTTAATAGCCATCCCCGTTTTCTTAAGACCATTAAGGGGACCACATTCTATCCACGACAAACACTCTCATATCGAACACCACTATTGGCACCTTATGCGATAGCAGGTAACACTCTGCGGGCATTCGTCAAAGCCAAACCCTTTCATCGGATCGTCAAAGGGTACAGCGTGATTCATCATTCCAAATCCCTCGTTTCCAGTCATCCATTGTCCAGTGGTGTCTTTACACCACCTCAAGCGTCGCTTAGCATTGCATACAGAAATGTTTGGCTTATGAGGACCTGCTCGACCAGTGAACTGCACTCTGGCCTGCCGGCAGCACAATGGAACGCTCGAGTGACTGCTTCCGATGATTTTGCGCTGGTTTTGCAACCACATTCCACAATTCCCTATTACATGAGGTCTGTCTGGTCTTTGTTTAGCTGACGTTCCTTCGCTTTACCACTTCAAAATCCCGTCAGCAGTCGACTTGGGACAGTTTCAGACGAGTTGAAATGTCTTTGATAGATTTCTTGCTCGGGTGACATCCAACGACTAGTGTACGCTTGAAGTCAAGAGTCCTATTCACCGAACCTTTTTATTGTTGCTGCTTCTCTACTGACAACACAGTACCCCCTAACTAGTTCTAAATACCTTCTCTCGTGACATCTGGTGGTCAATTCCCATTACACAGGTATGTCCGGATACTTTCGATCAGAAAGCGCGTCTTGTTTATACCTCGCTACGAATGTAGCATAATGATCATCATTACTATTTTTGTTCCTTCGTAAAGAAACAATATTCTTTGTAGTGACACGTTTCAGAGGAAGAAGAGAAAAAACAGTGACGTGGCTCGACCACAATAAGGGAAAACTTGAACTCAGCTGACTTAGGCGATTGCGCTACTTCTGACACTCTGCGGCCGGCACTGTTGAATGGTATCCGAAAGGCTTGTACAACCTCGACTGCTTGAAAGCGCCAGAAAAGGGCATTGTTCAAAATTGGTTCAAATGGCTCTGAGCACTATGGGACTCAACATCTGAGGTCATCAGTCCCCTAGAACTTAGAACTAATTAAACCTAACTAACCTAAGGACATCACACACATCCATGCCCGAGGACGATTCGACCCTGCGACCGTAGCGGTCTCGCGGTTCCAGACTGTAGTGCCTAGAACCGCTCGGCCACTCCGGCCGGCAGGGCATTGTACTGAAGCAGCATTTGTTACGTATAAGTATATACTACAACCGTGCAAAATATGGCAAAATCGGTGAGGCATTACGTGTATGTTTCCCTTAACGGAAACGACGCATTTTACACAGGGAGAAAATTTTATGCATGGAAGCCCGATGGCATTTTGCTTCACTCCTTCTTGTGCCTCAAGCACTGCGTCGTCACGTAGTGAACGAAAATTTGCATAATGACATTTCCGGCAGCGATTCACGCACGCGTGCGATTTTGCACTTCACGTATCCGATGTTTCGAACACCTGCCCTGTCTCTACATTCACGTCATAACTCGTTTTATGTATCTTTTTTTCAGCCTCCTGTCGCGTCCGTCGTGTAGAGACAGGCTCCCCACCAGTCGGTCGGAATCCGGTTCTCAGCCTGTTTGTGTAAAACGCCTTCCGTAGTCTGCCCGTAACTAAGGAAGCGGCAATTTGGAACCAGGTGCGGGACGCGAGAGCAATAACTCTGGGAGAATTTTAATTACTACAGATCTCCAGCAGGTGGCAATCTGGAAGGGGCTGTCCCAAAGCAAACGCTGCGTGCCGTGCATAATTCCAAAACACCGGGTTGCCGCCCAAAGACGGGGCCCGGAGACAATGAGCTAAGGGTGGATTTCACAGCCCATTCAGACGGCCTGCATTACGGCCGAGAACAGCTCCATTTAAATTCGGGAAAAAAGCGCCGCTATGCGCTAAAACAGTAATTTAAGAGAGGACGGCAGGCCAACGAGAAGTGAGTGACCCTATGTTTGTTATAACAGTAATCGCGCCCTTGTACGCAGCGAGGTGAAAGACTTTTTGTCTCGTCGCTAGCCACAAGAACCACAGTCGGCCCTCCGTTGTAAGTAATCTTCGACACTGGACTGAATGTGTATTACCTAGCCTAGCGTTTAGAGGTGTTACGGCGTAATGTTACAGTCTCTGGCCCGCCCACGACCAATTACTAATGAGATCGGTTCTTTCCGAACCTGTAATAACGTCTAGGGGGGGAATGCATATTGCTGCCAAGGACGTAAAAGCGGTAGCTATCGTTAACAATTAAGTACCGTCAGACACTAGGACTGCCTGAGAGACATATACAGGGTGTCCCATTTACCTTGACCACCCTAAATAACTGTTTGCCCAGATACAAATTACAAAATGTTTCAAGCAAATGTTCTTTGGCCGTTAGCGGGACATCAATCAGCATGATTGCCTTAGTTGTAGCTTTGCTTTTACAAAGATATTAACAGCGGTATGACTTTTTTATATGGCACCCTATTATTTATATTCGGTAATTCATTTCCGCTAATAAAGACCTATTCAAAAATGTATCACATAGTACCATTCACTGAAACACAACGTTATTAATTACATGAGACAACACTGACGTTGACGCTCCCAGCGCTTAGTGCAGGTACTCGGGGTAATGGAACACATCCACGTGCTGACGCTGACGGAGGACAAATGTAAACATAAGCAGAATGCACACCCGTCATTACGTCAACTATTGTCAGTTGAAGAGTTGTGTGAGTAGAATGTACACCAACGAAGAGAAGGTAGAAATGCTACTCATCTATGGGGAATGTAAGTTACCAGTACAGTAAATGTAATACTGTTTCCTTATGTACGGGTGCATTTAGTACAGTAGTTTAGTCCTTTTAAACACCGTAGTGTAGAGAAGGCATATAGCAAAGGCTGTCCTTCCTACAAACTGCATCAACATAACGTTTCTGTTATTCCTGTTGCTGAATGTAGGCGAAATGCTACGCAGGCAGGGAAACTGTACAGACAGCGATAGCCTGAGAAGAACCCACCTTCCCGACGTATGTTTTCTCGTCTTGTTGCGACGCTTCAGGAAAGGGGAAGTTTCAACCCACGAAAATGCAATCGTCGTATCACTCGCACAGACGAAACTGCCGAACTTACTGTTCTCGCTTCCGTTGCTATGAATCCACGACAGCTTGAACACGAGATTGGCATTCCTAAAACCAATGTACATTGTATTCTTACACGTCACCGGGTCCATCCTTAGCATGTACACCTACATCAAGAATTGCATGGGAATGATTTCCAGAATTGTGTAGAGTTCTGTCAGTGGGCACAGCAGCAAAGCCTCGCCCACCCGAACTTCTTCTCCAATATTCTATTTACCGATGCATGTTCATTCTCAAACAAAGGGCAGGTAAATACAAGAAACATGCATTATTGGTCCAGCGACAACCCACGATGGCTTAGACAGGTGGAACATCAGCGTCACTGGAGAGTTAACGTCTGGTATGGGGTGCTTGGTAAAACAATTATTGGTCATTATTTCATCAATGGTAGTCTAAACGGCACAGCGTATGCCAACTTCCTCAGACGAATTCTTCCTCCTCTTCTGGATGAAGTGCGCAAGGAACCAGATTGCTTATGTGGTATGAACACGATGGGTGTCTAGCACATAATGTCTTGCATGAACGTCGTGTTCTAAACCGAAGGCATCCTGCCAGATGGATTGGTCGAGGAGGAACAGTTACTTGGCCTGCTAAGTCTCCTGATTTAAATCCTCTCGACTTTTTTCTTTGGGGATGCATTAAAGACGTTGTCTATCGCGATATTCCAACAGCTCCAGAGGACATGCAGGAAAGTATCGTTCTTGCTTCTTATTCTCTTCAGCAGGCAACATCGAAAGCAGTAAATAATTCTTTCATTCACCGAGTGCACCAGGGTCACCACTTTGAGGACCTTTGAATGTTCTACTCCTGGCCAATGCTACAGGAGAGTCAAAGTCAATTTTGTGTTACATTTTTAGTGATTTTCATTTGTGTTCTGACAACTCCAGCAAGTGGAGGAGTTTGTGATCCCAAGCTCAACGTCAATATTGTGTTATGTAATTAATAAAATTGTGTTTCAGTGAATGGTACACTGTGATACATCTTTGAATAGGTCTTTATGAGAGGAAATGAATTACCGAACAAAAAATACAGGGTGCCATTTAATAAAGTCATACCGCTGTTCATATCTTTGTAAAAAAAAAAAAAACAAAGCTACAACGAAGGCAATCATGCTAATTGATGTCCCCCTGGCGGCTAAAGAACATTTGCTTGAACCATTTTATAATTTGCATCTGGCCAAACAGTTATTTAGGGTGGTCAAGGTAAATGGGACACCCTGTATATGTAACGCAACCAGCCGTTATGTTGATGACATTATAAGGTTTACATAAGTTTTCTGCCGTTGTAAATAATCCACCTTAATTGTATTCGGAAGAAGATGAATGAGCGCACTGCACGTGTAGTGAATAAGATCTTTGGCTCCGTGTTTAAGTTTATCTGTAGTTCGCTTGCTCGCCTGACAGTCGTGTAGCGCTGGGCATTTCTTGTTTCAGACATTCTAGCGAGCAGCTGAGTATTTAGAAAAGGAGATTCGATATTTGGGAAGCCGGCACGGTAGCTCAGCGTGTTCGGTCAGAGAGCTGGTTGGTCTTAATAAAAAAAAACTGAGTGAATGGACCAATAAACGAACTTCAACGGATGTCATGTGACGTCCGCTACGACCAAATACAACGAACAGTAACGAACAAAACGCAAAAAAAAAAAAATCAGCGCGACGGACTGTCATACCTGACGGCCCGGGTTCGGTTCCCAGCTGGGTCGGAGATTTTATCCTCTCAGGGACTGGGTGTTGTGTTGTCCTTATCATCATCATTTCATCCGCATCGACACGCAAGTCGCCGAAGTGGCGTCAACCCGAAAGACTTGCACCAGGCGAAGGGTCTACCCGACGGGAGGCCCTAGCCACTCCGCGTTTCCATTTATTATTGATGGAGAAAATTTGTTGAAGGGATTTCTCAAGGTAACCAATGCATGCACAAGAATGAAATGTTTGTTTGTCAGAACTATTAATTGAAGGTAATTTTTGTCCTTTAGATAACTAATAACATTCACGATTAGTGGTAATTTAATTTCTTTGTATTCATTATGTCACAAATGAAGCAGCTGGTTGTAATGTCTGTAATTTTCGTATTGATACAGTTTAATAATTGTTAGGGTCTTCTTAAGTCGTACAGCCTTTTTTAACAACAATAGGAGTTTAATTTTTCAAGGACGACTTTCTGTAAAGGAAAGACCCTCCTCCAACATTCTTAGTAAAGTTTTGAATATTTTTCCGTGTGTGCATTGCACTTTACGCTACACGAAGCCAGAAATTGCTTCTGATAAGCAAAAAGAAAGTTTTGTGGTGAGCAGCTTAATTTTTCTTAAGCTGCTGCGTCTGTTGATTTCTATTTGTAATCGAGAACGTCAGTATTCCAGGCACAAAAACAACGTGCCGAACATGATGCAAGTCTCGTCTATTTCAGGGCGGATCTCACTTTGCGTTCTTATGACGAAACATTTCGTAGTCCGAAATAGGTGTTGTGCTAAGCAAGCAGATTAATTTATAGTGAACAGTATACGTAATCTCAGAGTTATTTTTCTTCTGATTAGAGCAGTATTTTATTTTTGTGGACATTTCAAGTCAGAAATTGTACTTCATGTCACGCAACTTTCATAATGTAGTTGACCATTGAGTTTCAGTTATATAGTTTTCGCTGGGTACGTAGTTAGTTACTTTTGCCATTTAATTAGATTAGTTTTCATGATTTTAAATTCGATATTTTAGTAAGTTTAAAATTTTGTTTCACGACAGTGTTCACATCCGCAACACAGAACCAACCAACAATAGTATTGCTCAGAAGTTGAATACGATACCTTACGCCGCGATACACGAAGTGAAAGTCTTTGAAAAGAAGAATGTTCAGTATTTTCATTTACAGATAAATTTTATAGAAAGCTTTCATTAATTTGCTATTGTGGTGTTACACCTCGCCTGCTCTTCGCTTCCGCTAACGAATCAAACCCACTAAAGCTGGTGCTACACCATGCGACTGGGATGCGTCGGACTCTATTATACTTCCAGGTGTAAACCAAGCAGTCGCTTTGAACACTGATTAACTGAAGTTAATCAAGGGTATCTAGATAAATACGAAGGACAGTACCACAATGATGACAGCGGGAAGAGCCCAAATTTGACTCCTTAATTGCGATATATTCTGCGATCGATATTTACAAAGCAAAAGAAAACGAATCAGAAGGATAAAGAGCACTAGTGCCAAGATTAACTTTACATTGTGTCAAGTACCAGTTAAAATAAAAGTTACAAACTTGTAATCGATGTCGCCCCCTTAAGCGTGAGAAGAGCGAGAGACAGAAATGCTAGCGATAAGGTGCAACAGTGTAGCAGGAACTTTTTTTTCGCTTCTCTTGGTTCAGAATCAGAAGAGCTTAATGAACTGCTGGCCAGGTAACAGCGAAGGTTTAGAAGAGTGCAAATTATTAACTGTAAGCTTCTTTCAACGGCAACTAAGATCAAATGAATAAAATAATAATCCACTCTGTGGTTTTATACGCAGTTGAGACGTGAATATTAACTCGAAAGATGGAAGGGAGCTCTCGATATTCGACAATTCTGTTCTCAGACAGATATTTGCCCTTAGAGAGAAAGATACTGTAACATTACCGCCAGTAATTATGTCAAGTTTCCTTTCTATTTTGGATCTGATAATGAAGAGTGTTTCGTGATATTATTTATTGGAAATCTACCTTTGGCCGTAACTTTATAAGAAAAAACCTAGGGCCCACTTTTACCTTCTTTCGTAAAAATCAAGAATCACAATAACTCTTTTATCTTTCATTTAATATAAAACTGCAAAATAGCTACGGCAACAATGCGTTTTGTATTTTACTGAACGTAAAAAGAAATGAAGTTTACTTTCGTAACAATTGCACTTAAAAAAAGAATCGAACTTCGAGAAAAATAAATAACTGCAGATTATAATGAATGAAATATGCACATAGTAATTACACATAAAATCGTTTTTAAAATAATCGCGAACCAAACGAAAATCTTCCCTACTTAATTTCCTCAATTTTTATGAAATAAATCTATTGTTTTTTTCTTCCTATAGAGGGCTTTCGAGGTCTGCATTTGTATAAAACTTCTACAGTCAAGAAAGACTTTACAGAGGTAAGCAACTTGTCACTACTTCTTCCCAATACAATGGCCGCTCGAAGTCGGTGCATTTTCTCATCAAGGAGCCTCCACCATTTTTAACTGTACGTTACTGCTGCTGCTGCTGCTGCACTGGCCACACAAACCGCAGTCGGTCTTTGGCCTCACCAATCAGCTTCCTCCAGCGTCCTCGGTCCATGTATTCGTCTTCAGACAGCCCCAGTGCACTCACGTCCTGATCAGTACATCGGAGTGGTGGTCTTCCCCGTGGTCTTTTGCCTCTAATATCTTCCTCCACTACCTGCCTGGTGATCTGGCCTTCTCGACGCATTACGTGTCCATACCAATTCAGTCTTCTTTCTTTAATCACTGCCACGATGTCCATCGACTTCTATAGCCCCCGCAATTCACAGGTCTTTCTTTTCCTCCTATCATCTCCATCTTTTTTTTTTTTTTTTTTGGTCATCAGTCTACTGACTGGTTTGATGCGGCCCGCCACAAATTCCTTTCCTGTGCTAAGCTCTTCATCTCAGAGTAGCACTTGCAACCTACGTCCTCAATTATTTGCTTGACGTATTCCAATCTCTGTCTTCCTCTACAGTTTTTGCCCTCTACAGCTCCCTCTAGTACCATGGAAGTCATTCCCTCATGTCTTAGCAGATGTCCTATCATCCTGTCCCTTCTCCTTATCAGTGTTTTCCACATATTCCTTTCCTCTCCGATTCTGCGTAGAACCACCTCATTCCTTACCTTATCAGTCCACCTAATTTTCAACATTCGTCTATAGCACCACATCTCAAATGCTTCGATTCTCTTCTGTTCCGGTTTTCCCACAGTCCATGTTTCAGTACCATACAATGCTGTACTCCAGACGTACATCCTCAGAAATTTCTTCCTCAAATTAAGGCCGGTATTTGATTTTAGTAGACTTATCTTGGCCAGAAATGCATTTTTTGCCATAGCGAGTCTGCTTTTGATGTCCTCCTTGCTCCGTCCGTCATTGGTTATTTTACTGCCTAGGTAGCAGAATTCCTTAACTTCATTGACTTCGTGACCATCAATCCTGATGTTAAGTTTCTCGCTGTTCTCATTTCTACTGCCCGCATCTCGTGGTCGTGCGGTAGCGTTCTCGCTTCCCACGCCCGGGTTCCCGGGTTCGATTCCCGGCGGGGTCAGGGATTTTCTCTGCCTCGTGATGGCTGGGTGTTGTGTGCTGTCCTTAGGTTAGTTAGGTTTAAGTAGTTCTAAGTTCTAGGGGACTTATGACCACAGCAGTTGAGTCCCATAGTGCTCAGAGCCATTTGAACCAATCATTTCTACTACTTCTCATTACCTTCGTCTTTCTCCGATTTACTCTCAAACCATACTGTGTACTCATTAGACTGTTCATTCCGTTCAGCAGATCATTTAATTCTTCTTCACTTTCACTCAGGATAGCAATGTCATCAGCGAATCGTATCATTGATATCCTTTCACCTTGTATTTTAATTCCACTCCTGAACGTTTCTTTTATTTCCATCATTGCTTCCTCGATGTACAGATTGAAGAGTAGGGGCGAAAGGCTACAGCCTTGTCTTACACACTTCTTAATACGAGCACTTCGTTCTTGATCGTCCACTCTTATTATTCCCTCTTGGTTGTTGTACATATTGTATATGACCCGTATCTCCCTATAGCTTACCCCTACTTTTTTCAGAATCTCGAACAGTTTGCACCATTTTATATTGTCGAACGCTTTTTCCAGGTCGACAAATCCTATGAAAGGGTCCTGATTTTTCTTTAGCCTTGCTTCCATTATTAGCCGTTACGTTAGAATTG